>NC_048301.1:125600626-125651984 GCF_013100865.1 Trachemys scripta elegans
CCCAGGGCTGGGGCAGCAGGAGGGTGCAGGTGGGGGCCAGAGCTGGGGAGGCAGGGGGTGTGGGCGGGGGCAGAGTCCAGGGCTGGGGCAACACAGTGGTGCGGGGGATCCCAGAGCTGAGGTGCGGGGCGGCAAAAAACCTAGAGCTGGCTCTGTTCCTACCATTTCCAGCAAGCTGCATCATGAGGTTTCAGTTCTACATTCCTTCCCCCTCCCTTTCCTGTTAAGTGTGGCCAAGGGAATGCTAGGAAATGTAGTTCTTTCCCTGCTCCAGGGCTGGTTCTATAAGCAGGGAGCTAACCAAGGAACTACAGCTGCCAGGGCTCCTTGGTTCTCAGCTCCCATGCTGGATTCCTGCCGCCCCAAGCACCTGCTCGCTTTGCTGGTGCCTAGAGCCGGCCCTGGGGGCGGGGGACGCGCAGGGGGGGGTGGTGGCAGGTGGAGGCTGGGAACCCAGCCAACACTCCCCTGCTCCCTGACTGCCCCCCCCCCCCCAGACACCCCTTACCATTCTGGCTCCATGTGTTTGCAAAACACGCTGCCTGGTGGGTCAGTTTGTGTGTTACACAGGGCTGCAGACAGAGGGAGGGGGGAGCAAGGGAGGGCTCTGGCTGCTGGAGGCCAATGAGAGCAGCTTAATCGGCCAAGCCGCCCAATCAGCAGCCCCACTCTGCGTGGGAGGGAGGTGAGGGAGAAAAAAAAAAACCCGGACATTTTAACCTTGTTACCAATTCCTCCCGGACGGCTATGTAGAGACGCAAAAGCCGGACATGTCCCGGTAAATACGGACGGACGGTAACCCTATGGAAAGCATACACCAGTTGCCCTAAGTTATATATACGTTCGTTCCATGTGGGAACACCAGGTTATTTTAAACCTTGTCAAGACCATGTAACACTTTCTCATCTTTTGCCAGTCCTAAACTCCATATTCAGTGCCTGATTTTACTCTCGCACTGGTGTAAATCACGGGTAGCTCCTTTGAAGGCAATGGAGTTGCACCATTGGGAGAAGAGAATCACGTCATCAGTCTTTACTTAGGCAAAATTCTCATGAACTTCAGTGACAGTTTTGCCTGTATTAGGAATGGGTGAAAACTGAACAGGGACTTGGGGATTTGACCCATTATTTCTATTTATATTATCGGTCCCCAGACACCCAAACAGGGAACAAGACATTCTTACCCAGTTGCAACTGCACAAGAATGGCCAAGCCTGCAAACCAAATGAAAATGCATTAGAAAAAAAGTCAGTCTGGTACTTTGTACTCTTGGCACCCATTCGCTTAGGGTGAAATTCATTCTTGCGCAGAGGGGCCAGCACCATTTAAAGCCCCCATTCGTGCCCTCAAAGTGCTGCATAGGCCTTCTGCACGTGGGTGAATCTTACCAATTAAGCATAAGGTAGCCAAAATCCATTAAAGTCTGTTCTGAAATGTCCCCATGTAGGATGCTGCTGTTTCATAGATTTTGAAGGCTAGAAGGGGCCATTAGAAAATCTAGTCTGACCTCCCGCGTAACCCAGTGTTAGAAAGGCTATAGATTTGTTTGAGTCTCATCCGCACCTTTCAATTTCTAGGCAAGGATTCCCCAAACTGTAACGGTTCAAATGTCATTGGGAGGGGATCAGATTTACTCACCAGCCCATAGCAGCATCTTCCCCACCTCAGCTTCAGATTTTGGCTTCAGGAATTATCTATAAATGGGGGGGGGGGGGGGGAAGACATGTATAGGAAACATGGGAGCAACAATGGAAGTTGCTGGGGAGACAGGGTTCCAGGCAGCTGCCCGTGTTTCATACAACTCTTCTCAATAGTCTATAAGTCTAGGTGACCCAGCAGCTGAAATTCCAGTGATCCCCAGTGCAACTGTTCCCAATGTTGTCCCCACGGTTGGAGCTGAACTGGACATAACAATGGAGTAAAATTTTAGAACGTGGTCCTAGTGCGGACAGGACTGAAACAGGAAAGAATAAATATTAGTGCTCTGCTAACAATAGTTTGAAAACACATCGGAATAACTGCAGCATCTATGCACACATAAAAGTGTATCATGTGCAGTTATCAGAAACATACATGGACTTTCTCAATGCACTTGGCAAAAAATCTTTTTAAAACCAAACCTATAAAATAAACCATGCATTTTAAGTTACCTTTCCAGAGTCTCCTGTATCCCCAACTTAGATCCGTTGCCACAACTTACAATTCAACTCACAAAACAAAGCTAAAATTAAATGAACCCCTCCTTGATATGCCCTGCATACAATCACTGACCTGGCAAATTCCTGCAGCGTAACCGAGGGCAGCGGTCTGCTTCTTTCTGCCGCCTGCCTCTGCCTGTTATATAGACAGGAAGGTTATCCGCTCCCATACAAATATACATACTGAGCTTGCATTTGTTAACTCCCCACTTCCTGAATTTTTCCCTCATAAACCCCAGGCTCAGACCAATGTTTTCAGGAAATAACCATAACAGAATTGCACCATAAAAAAGCAGCCGATAAAACTTGTTCTAAAACAGTCACCAGCTTAGGTAAGAGCAGCAGTTCCAGTCAATATTACCCCATTTACCAGGCCAATCAGCGGCCCACTCACTCCTCCACAGCTTTTACATTGCATAAGGCAGGTAGAAAGAGCATAGAGCACTCGCCAGGCATCATAGAGCTTGGTGAAATGTACCATGGCGCCATTAGTTTGCACTTTATTAAATATTACCATAACAGCTAAAGGCTTAACCCATTGTGCTGGGCACATAGTAAGAGCCAGTCGCTGCCCTGGAAACCACTGTATAAACAGACAAGACAGAGAAAGAGAGGCAGAATGGAACCATATGTCTTGCTACTTGCTAGTTAAGTGCCCCAGTTACTAATTATCTGCCTCCTTTCATTTACAGAAGTAGAGTGGCATGAAGTTTGTCCTGATATTCATCTTCCCTTTCTTCATTTTGTCCCACTGTTCCTAGCATAACCCATCATTAAATCATTCCACTCCTCCCTCAAGGTTTACACCTTTCAAATGTTTGTAGGCTGGTACGCTCCTCCTTTTAAACACTGGCGAGCCAACCTGCAGTAGACATTATTTAGCTCGCTTAATCTTCTCTCATAGACCAATACCTCCAGCTCCCTGATCTTGTCCGAGATCCCTCTAATGTTGCCACTGTGTTCCACGTCATGTTCTAAATGCACACCTTTGTCCAGTATAATTGTATCTCCTCCCTCTCAACTATTTCTTCCTCAGCTTCACCAAGAATAAAATTCATGGATGAGTAGAAGGATATGGCAAGACGTTAGAGACAGAGGCAGCTCCTGGTCAAGTTCTGACCCACTGGGCCTAACTAAGCCTCATTTATACTCATGCAACCTGAATGACATCTTGAGCCAGACCCTGAGCTGGTGTAAACTGACAAAGCTCCATGGAAATCAATGGAGCTGGGCCCATTTACACCCACATGGGATCTGGCCCAAATCTCTGTTGAACGGGTTTATATAATAGGTCATGATAAATCCCACAGATTTTTTTCCCTTTACCACTCTCTGGAGAGAATATGGGGTAAAACAAACAATGCTTCCTCTAAGATATCTCCTCTGCAGCCTACACTGTGACTCTCTAGAGAGGCGAAAGATACTAAACGCCTACTCCCTGTCGCAGTGATGGAACCGCAAGTGGAAATAACCACCCAGACAATGAACCCGCCATTCCTGAAACTCATGTGAAGTGACTGCCTGGTTCCTGTGTTCAGTTCCAGCCTCTGAGGGAAGACAGGCAATGGGAAGTCTTCAAAGAAAATACTGAGATCACTTCTAAGTCAGTGGGCCAGAGCCTAAGCTGGTGTAAAAGGTAAATGGTTCTGTTGATTTGAAGCAGGGTTTCACCCATTTATACCGGCTGAGGATTTGGACTGATAGGATTACGTCTGATTTTTTCAGCCCCACTTCCACCCTCAGTTACACGCATGACACACTAGCCCCATCAATCTGTGATTTCCCTCTGTTTCATTAGAAACCTAGAACAGGAAGAGCAACGGGCTAAATGAGACGTTACTCCTTAGGAGGCTGGTATTTTACAGCCAGCCAGCTGGCAGAAGCGAATGCAATTAACCTGCAGCGGCAGGGTAATCTCCTGGCGATTACATTCCATCAACTGGTCTGAAAAGCAGAGGTGTCTTACTGTTAGGCCCCTTTCTGTGAATTAAAGATACCCTAAACTAGAGTCTACGGCATAAGGACACAGCATAAGAACTGAACAGAACAGAGTTTATCACCTTTCTGAGAAGGCCTGACAAGAACCCCTCTAGACAGGGGGCCTGAGTCTCTGCTCCTTTACACCAATTTTACCACTGCGCCGCTCCCATTATCTTTATTATTTATATTTTGCCTAGTGAAGTTGTTCTTGGATTTACACCAGTGTCAGTGAGAGGAGAATTAGGGCCAAGCTGTGCTTTTTATGTCTGTTAGGTAGCTAGCGTCATTATGAAAGGTACATGTAGGCTTCAAGGTACCCACTTGAATTCAATGAGATTAGCTACGGTGATTTGTCTTCCCAATGTACTGTGACTTAAGGCCGCAGGAACCTTCATTATCTTGAAGTCTTCTGATGCTTAAAGAGGCACCCTGAGATAATTTAACATACATTAGGAGCTATGGATCGTAGTAGGCTGTGCCAATGGGTGCAAGGCTGTGCCATACAACAACCACAGCTATTCATTTCCCACATTTCTCCAAGCAGAGTAGACTACTGCATGAAGATGTCTTGTGTAACCTTCACCAGCAGGGGAGGGAAGTAAATCCCAAAATAAGGACTTGGTTGGCCTAGGGGATAGGGCACTGTACTGGGTATCAGGAGATCTAAGTTGTGTTTTCAGCTCGGACACTAATTTGCTACATGTCACCTTGAGCAAATCATTTCCACTCTCTGTGCACCAGATTCTCTATCTGTAAGATGCGTATAACGCTATTTACCTTCCTTTGAGATTAAGGAAAGAAAAGTGAGATAACTATTAATTATTATTATTATTAGAAATGATATGAGCTGAGATGGAGAAGGACACAAATCTGAACTACAGAAAGAAGTCTTGGGAAATGTCTAAGCCGGGCTGAGCCTGTGTTGAATATCTGGCCAATGAAGTTTTGCGATGCATTGGCAGAGAAGACACTATATAAAAGAGAATATTATTTATTACTGTTAAAAGCAGGGGTCACCAATCACATAGCAGACAGACAACACACACATTAATGCCTTATCTCCACCACTTGGCTTTTTTTAATAATGCAAGAGGGATTCTGCCAGGGATGATTTGAGTTACAGTATGTTACTCGTCCGTGTTTGTTCTGAGCCGGGGCTGGGGTTAATATTTTGGATAGTTACAGCACTTGCAGCTCTCATCAAAGACAAGGCCAGCTGCACAGGTGAAGCGGTAAGTCCTGCCTCCAGCACATACGTAGAATTGCGTATTATCTTTGGGGTCGGCATAGGTACCATCTTGTCTGCCAGCACAAAATGTATCATCTACCCCCTCAGTTGGGGGAATAACTGGAGAGGTAGTTGTATTGTCATCTGGAGGTGGTGTGGGGCCTGGTGAAGGGCAGTTGGGCACAATTGGATCTAAAATAAATAATTAACAATTCATTAAGATACATGGATTCATCCAGATTTCATCTACACGTGTACTCTTGGATGCCTGTCTATGTTTCTGGACTCTGCGCTTCATGACTTATCTTGTTTATCACCTGGGACTCCTGTACTAAGAGCACGATCCTGTATAACTTGATCTAAAGGACTGACCCCACCCCCACAGGTAAAAGCTGCAGCAGATTCACATTCTCTGCAGAATGGGCCTGGTTCGCACACACTGACAAGCATGTTTCAGAGACATGGTCTAGACGTCTAATCCTGCCTCTGGATTAACGTGCCCTTGATGAAGTCACGCAACAATTCAGTGCCTCAATTTCCCTATCTGCAAAACAGGGCAAGTAATATTTATCTGCCTTATATATGTTGTGAGGATTAACTATCTCACAAAGCTCTTCCAAAATGTAAAGTGCTGTATAATGGCTCAGTGTTAAGACACCACGCATGGCAAAATGCTGAACTTTGCCTCATCAGTAGTTTTCTAAAGTTCATGACCAGATGTACTGAACCTCCTAATTATATAGGCCTGAAATACTCTTTAGCACTGTCTTACCATTTGTTTCGAGGAGTCTCTTCAGCTCACTTATGAGAGGATACTTTCCTTCATTGCAGAAAGAGCCCAGGAAATCATCCAGGTCAATAGCCCACACCATGGCACCTCCAAAATTTTTCTCTCTCAGGTATTTGACCTATCAAAAAAAATCAGACAACTATCAATAAAAATTTCCACAACTGCTTAAGAATTCCAACACACACACACACACAGCGAAACCAGGTTTCAGAGTAGCAGCCGTGTTAGAACAGGAGTCCTTGTGGCACCTTAGAGACTAACACATTTATTTGAGCATAAGCTTTCGTGGGCTACAGCCCACTTCTTCAGATGCATAGAATGAGACCAGTAACTGGCTAGACAGCCATGGATCACAGAACTGCTCGGCAGTAAAGTCCCAGCTCAGAAATAAATGCTTTGGGAAACATTCCCATCACATTCAAGGTGCCTTAGTGCAATATGAACGAAGCTGAAAATATCTCCCTTTATCAAGAGACTCTGAAATGCACGGAATTTAAGCCAAGTGCTTTCCAATAGCAGGGATAGAGTGTAAGTAAAGCTCATGTTAAAATGTTAAAGGTCTTACCTTGTGTTTATAGCTGCACACATTGTCAAATCCAACCCATTCGTTCCCCTTAACGGCATAGGGGACTTTCTGGTCCTCAATCCATTGTACCTGAGCAGTCTTTAGGAATGTGCAGATCTGCCAAAACAACATGGGGTTAAACACACAATGGACCTCATTCAGGAGCCAAAAAGTGAAGTCAATGGGCTAGATCTTGTCCCTCCTTTTAGTCTGCAATCCGGCAGCCTAAGTGGTCAGCTAGGAGTTACTCTGGGGGTGCAGAGTTGGTGTACCCTGCCTTACCTCCTCCTTGCGGCCCCTAGGCCACACAGCGGAGAGGAGAGGAGGTGGTCACATCACAGCTATCCACCAATCCCCTAGAATAGCCCCTTAGGCTCTGTGGCAGCAAAGAGTAGCTTAGAGCAGCCTTACTTTAATTTGCATCAGGGACTGAACTGGCATGGAGAATAGGGGAGAAGAAATGGACATAAAGGTGGGGTGGTACAGCCACGTTTGCCCCACGCCCCGTTCGGGACCTGAGCTCTTCCAGACCTGAAGATCTAGTCTACCAGTGCCCCTGCAGTACAACACTAGTGTAAGTGGGAAGAGAATCCATCCACTGTACAGGAAGAGAGAGAAGCTTAGACAAGAGAGAGAAACTCAGCAACCAACCTAAGTAAAAACGAAATATGTCACCTATAAATCATAAAAGCACATATCATAAATCACTAATTATGGACCAGATTCTCAGCGGCTACAAACTGGCATAGCTCCATTGAAATCAATGGGTCTGATTCTCATTTATACCAAGGTCCCTCTAAGGGCCCCTTTACACTGCAAGAGAGGTAAAGTGAGCATACGGCCCCTTTGCACTGTTAGAGTGATGTAAAGACATCTTAGTTTCGCAAGAGAATCAGGACTAATGGAACTAGCTCAGCTTACACCAGCTCAGGATTTGGGCCACAAAATGTAATTTTCTCAAGTTTCTCACCTCATAATAAGCCCAGAAACCAGCTTCCCGGGTGTAAGGCCCAGAAGACCCAGCCCCAGATGCGGGGGCACCAACAGATGTGGCACTGCTGCTAAGCCTAAAGGTACGCCCGTAGGTGGGGAATCCCATCAGGAGCTTCTCAGCGGGGACGCCGTTATCATTCCAGTATTCCATGGCATATTTCTGCAGAGATCCAAATGGAAAACCTTTTTACCACCAGTGCCTGTTACCCTCGGCGCCCTCTTGGGGAAATAAAAAGGGAGTTTGCTGTCTGTTCCCTTACACAGTTGAAGTACTTGAAGTCCCCAGAGTCAGCAGAGCCTTCATAGAGCGGGCTGTTGTGCCCTGTGAAGGAGTCCCAGCCTCCATGGAAGTCGTAGGTCATCACGCTGATGAAATCGAGGAGCCTGGTTTAAATTAAATGAAACAAACCAAAAAAAAAAGAAACAACACAGTTAGGAATATGGATTTCCTGATGGACAAATGAGTCAGCAGACAATACATCATCCCACGTTGACCTAAAGGATGCACAAGACTTTGGGCCTGAATCTCCCTTGCCTGGAACCTTAGGCTGTCATTTTCGCCTGCCCAAAGGGAGTGTAAATGCTACCATTGGGATTTAGTAGCGTTTTGCACCCACCTATTTTGCACGGGGACTAATGATGATGCAAGGGGCAAGGCAACAGAGAACCAGGCCAATAGCATATTAAGCACAATGTGGAACCCCATCTACTCACTTCCCTATCTCAGCAATTTCATATCCAGCATCAATAGTTCCTTTGCCAGCAGATACCGCTGCGGTAACCAACAGCCTTGGGAGTCCAGTGCTTGCAGCCTCAGCTTTAAAGGCTTCCAGCATTTCCTGAAAATGGAAGTGAGAGTGTTGGTAGTGATTCTTGTAAAAATGTCATTCATGTCCAGCTGGGAATATCTATCTAGAAACATCCCAGCAGCCTGTTCTTGTCTATGAACTCCTAAAGATCTTCACAACGTTCCTTCCATGTCTAATTGTCCCCAAAGCCCTTGCAAGATGGAAGAATACCTTAAACAAGGTCTGATACCATATTTCCACAATAGTTGGACTCAAGGAACTAAAAGCGAACTAAAATCATGCAGTACCAATGTAAACACTGCTGATACACAGCTTGGTGGTTCAGATCTGTCTCACTCCAGCTGACATACAGAATAACTGAGATAGCACACTGGTTACTTACCTGAATCAAGATGGTGAAGCGACGTTTGTCCTCGGGGGGGCTGCCTCTAGAACCTGGGTATTCAAAATCCAGGTCGATCCCATCGAACCCAAACTTACGGAGGTACGCAATCACTGAGTCAATGAACGTTTTACGATTAGCTGGTGAGGCAACCATTTCAGTGAATCTAGAAGAAGATAATTCTTAGACAACTTGCTCCCCCCCCTTTTTTTTTTTGCAACACATGCAACAGCAGACTTGTTCAGTTCCTCTTTTATAAATGTAATTGTCTTCATGCAGAACAGTCTAATTAAAACCCACGTCCATTAATCACCTCTCTTGTTGCCATTAGCAATGTGTACCCAATAATCAACTATTAATAAGTTCTGTTATCACCAAAGTCGAGAGTATGAAGACCTGTGTATTTATCTCAATCTGCCCTCTTCTTTATCCTCCTTCTTCACCACCATGAAACAATCTTCAACAAAATTCATCCCATCCTGTTTTCTACCATTATCATGTGTTCACTAGTACCACCATCCCATTCTCTGCTTGATCTGTTTACTCAGAGCACCCTTAATCGCTTTCCTGGCCATTATCAGCTTGATCCACCATCCAATGACATCAGTGGAAAGACTCCCACTGGATCAGGACCTCTCTCATCATCGTTACATTACCATTTTCTGTTTAATGCTCCTGATAGCCACTTGGGATTTCCAACCACTGCAATATCCACCCTAACTTTTCATAACCATCCCCTGCTTACCCATTCTGCCATTCATATCATGAATGTCTAATCACCATTAACTATCTATATTTTCATAATTAATCACCATTCTTCTCCTTATTTCTTCAACCTGTCCCCATTTTCACCAGCACCCATGACATCATCAATACCCAGTTCTTCAGCTACCCAGTCCCTACCGCCGTTTACATCTGGTCATTCACATGATGATCATGGGCCTAATCCTATCCCCAGTGAAGTCAATAGCAAAGCTCCCGTTGACTCCAAAGGAGCAGCAGGAGGCTGTGTGTTGTCAAGGTCTCAGCATCATCTTCACCATCTTTGTCATTAAGTCCAGGGAAAAGTTCTCACTTCTGAGTGCCAAAGTTCCACCCTCCGATAGCCAGGCTGGTTACAAGTTTGTTGTTACTGTGACACGAGAAAAGAAAAAGGTCAGTAAGCAGCAGTCACTTGGTTGTGTTTGAGACTTGGCTCAGTTGAGAACTTTTTGTTGTTGTTATTTTTCATTTGAGAAAACCTATTCAGTTCTTTTTGGTTATCATCATTCAGTATTGGTAACAGTGTTGCCTAAAGGCCTCAAGCCAGATTAGAACCCCATTGTGCTAAATGCTGTACAAACACATAGCAACGGACAGACCCTGCCCTGAAGAGCCTACAGTCTAAACAGACAAAACACACAAAGGGTGGGACAAAAAGAAATGCTATCATCCCCATTTTACAGATGGGAAAAGTGAGGCACAGAGAGACCAAGTCTGGCAGACCTGGGATTTGAACCTAGATCTCCTAAGTTTCAGTGCAATGCCTAGCCACAGCTTTCCTCCTCTTTGGTTTAAACTGTGTTTTTGTAAAAAACATTACCCTTGAACTGGACTCCTGTGTCAAACCACATTCCAACCACGAGTAACCTAAAGCATCCAAAATATACTAATCTGAAAACGGGGTTGAATACAAAATACAATCGACCCTTAGGACTTGATCATGGAACCTTGACTCATGCTGGTGCATACTTACATAGTTCCTGGAAAATCAGCAGGACTACTTGTGTGAGTCAAGTTCCATGAAGGTTGTGGAATAGAGCCCTTAATGAAAGCATTGCTGCTAGATATCTATTAAACTATTCCTGTTCTGTAATAAAGAAATTCTTTATTGTTTCTCTGCCATCTTTCTTCGTTGCTGATAGAAAAATCTCAATTTCACTTGGCAACAAGAAGTACTTTTTAAAAGCAAAATTTGCTTTTTGTTTGTTTTAAATCTTGTATATTGGAAAGTGCTGACCTTTTTTTTAGTGCTTGAAATTCTGGGAAGAGTCGGTCTTCATCATTCCATTCATATGGGGCAATCTTATTTTGATTCATAGTTGCAAAGGCATAGATCAAGTGGGTGCATAGATTTGGGTCCACATTGTTTGGGAAGTACTTGGCAGGTTCTGGCCTGTACTGAGACCAATTAGTGAAGTAACACACAAGTTTGTAGGCAGAGCCTGGCAGGAGAAAAGCAAATCACAGATATTAAGAAGGAAACATCTGGTTGTTTCTTGATAGTGACACATCAGGTATTATTGAGAGTGGAATCAGACATGTGATTCTCCTTTCACCAGTGTTGGTGCAGGGGTAAATCCACTGATGTCAATGGAGCAACACTGGGGTAATGAGGAAATTCTAGCCTTTTCTTGCACCTCTTCTGATCATACAAATAGATGCACCGGTCCTGCGTGTGAATGGGGATTTCATTTAACAGTCACTTTCTACTCCCAAATTCTGTAAAAAGAAGAACAGGAGGACTTGTGGCACCTTAGAGACTAACAAATTTATTAGAGCATAAGCTTTCGTGGACTACAGCCCACTTCTTCGGATGCATATGCATCCGAAGAAGTGGGCTGTAGTCCACGAAAGCTTATGCTCTAATAAATTTGTTAGTCTCTAAGGTGCCACAAGTCCTCCTGTTCTTCTTTTTGCGGATACAGACTAACACGGCTGCTACTCTGAAACTTCCCAAATTCTGTGTAAGTAATGCTATCCTGGTATGTATATTTTCTGCATCTGCATTTACATCTAGGAATCAGCCACATGTCCCATTCAAACAACTTCCCACCACATGTTCCCAATGACAAATATATCAGTGAATTGTGCTTTCTAGTTATCACCAAGGTTGGGACATTCCCTTTCAACCAACCACAACTCAGAGATAAACATTTGGCCCAGAGCAGAACAATTATGTTATGTTAACAGGATAATCTTGCTTAGTTAGAAACCAAGGCCCAGGGTGGTGAGTAGACTCATCTATCAGTCAGCATTAGAGAAAAGAGTACTGGTTCTATTGCTCCTTGCTCCAATTTAATACCAAGTTGCGTGAAAGACACGTGCCCATTCTTCAAGTCAGAAATTGTTTGTTACAAGGAGCGAAAAGGGATGGTACCAATAAAGGGAGACATTAAAGAATAATCAGGAGGGATCAGTGGGTCAGATCCTCAGCTGCTATGAATCATAACGACACTGAACTCAAGCTACACCGATTGACACCAGCTGAAGCTCTGGCTAACTGTTCTTTCTAAGTGTATTGCAGTTTCATCAACACCCTGGGCACAAAAAGAAAGGATAAGATGCTCTTACCCAGCTGCATCTGCAGCAGAATGGTCAAACCTGCAAAAAGGAAGGAGAATGCGTTAAAAATAAACTTGACTAGAGCCTTTCAATGCTTAAATTAGTCCCAGAGCAGGGAAAACTATTCCATGTACAATTACCCGGACACCTGCTAGGGCAAGTTCTAGAACACATTGTCCCTGGGCAAAAGGCTGCTGCCTCTGAGACCAGCCATCCAGGGAAGTTATATCCTGAGGCGGTCGGTAAAGGCAGAGAGAGTTACTCACCGACCCACAGCAATGCCTTTCCCATCTTTCCTTCCAAGCGAATGTCCCACCGGGGGAACTCAGAAGTGCTTTAAAGCGGCAGAGGCAAGGCCTTATCAGCGTGGAACCTACACACCTGCATTAAAGACACCAGAACGGGGCCCCAACCACAAGCAAAAGAAAATAAACATTTATTCAAGGGCATCAGCACCTCCAGTGCCAAGGCTGGGGGAGGGTGGGAAGCTGGAACTAGATCCCCTTCCATTTATCTAAGGGAGTGGAGAGCACCAATTCCCTCTGGGCGAAATGCCCCCCGAGGCAAAGAGCCAGCAGAATGCCAGGCCCCGCTTAAGCCCTCCAAATGGTTTTGAAGGAACCAAACTAAAATGTTAACACACAAAATATTATTGCCTAGATGCGGTGCTGCAGGTGGGGACGCGCACACACCACCCCAGGAGGGTTCGGCAACGGTGTCTCCATCCTCCTTTGCACATTCCCAATTCTGGGCTCCAGGCTGCTAAGAGCTTCAGGTGGCTCCAGGCCAAAATGGCAGCCGAGCTCATCAGAGTGCAGGGAAGCCCTGGCCATACCCATTTCCCTCAGCCGGGCCCTCTGTGCCAGACACAGAGACGAGAGGACGCATAGGGATTGCTACGCTGGCCTTGAGACATTGGAGAATACCCCTACACTGGAATGATCCTGCCACGGCTAGCTATGGCAGCTTTCTGGCTCAAAGGAGCCCCAAAACAGGGGAGAATCTGGACCTCTGTGAGTCTGAACCTACGGCCACTGAAGTTAGTGGGAATGCTCCCGCTAAAGTCAATGGGAGTGCATTAGGACCCTGGATCTGGCCCAATTTACTTATTTCCCCCCCCCCCCCATCTCGCATTTTATGTAACTTGTTTATCCATTAATAGCCAGTTCAGACACCCAAGGGAAATCCTGGCCCCACTGAAGTCCCAAGCAAAACTCCCATTGCCTTCAGTGGAGCCTGCATGTCAACCCAAGCATCTAGCTTTCAGCAAGGGCCTGTCTTGCTTCTCAGTTTTCTAGCTTGGTTGGCTGGGACACAGTGTACATAACTTCAGTGGTGCTGACCTCCTCAGAAACATTAATCCCCTTGTCACCCAGGCTATATTGGAAACACACGAAAAGAGAAGGCCCGAGAGGGATAGACACAAGGGGGTGGATACAAGATGTGCCAAGAGAGGCCCCCTGATAAGACCTAAGCATGCCAGGTGCAAAAAAACCAACACAATTAACCTTCAGCGAGTGACAAATGGCCTGGAGATAGACTAATCGCTAAAGTAAGTCAAGGCTGTTGAGCAGCTATCCATCGCTGCCTGCGTAACAGGTTGGGAGAGCTAGACTATGCATCCCTCTAATATACTCCTCCTTTTCCTGCACCACGGCCTACTTCTGTGCTGAACCACTGGCCAGAGCTCAGTCTTTTCAGGACCTTAAAGAATTAAACTGCCATGACAGAGAGTGTGCTCCCCAGTATTGGATGTTCTGTCCAGTTCCTCCACCAGCCGAAGGTAAACGTTTATGAAAGGCGAGCATCTCTTCTTTCTCTTGCCAACATTTCCTCTTCTTCTCCAAGCAATCCAGCTCAATAGATCTCACTTTCTCCAAGAGTTATGCGCAGGAAATACCAATACCCTTGCTTCTGAGTGTGGTTGGCAGGGATTCATACCATCTTGTAAAATCCTGTCTTGCACGTCAGAGTGAAATACTGTGTCTTTCTCTCCTCCAGCCTCAAGAATCTCTTGGGCTAACTGCTCAATACACAGAGGGTCGCTCTCTGGTATTTTGATATGTTTCAGAAAACTAAACCTTAAGCTCGGATGCACTCATTACACTTCCATATGCCTTTTCTAGCATCCTAAAGTCCTCAACTAGTCTCCAGTACTTGACTTGGGACCAGTTCCTAAGGCTACCCACAGTGCTACATGATCTAAATGATAACCAATTCATGAGAACACTTTGCACTTACAGAAGTCTAAATTAAACAAATTGAAATGATGAAGTCAAAATGAAATGTTTTTACCCTTATTGAAGCAAAACGAGAAAGTCTAAATGATTCATCTCAAGGACCTGGGGAATTACAGACCTGTCAGCCTAACTTTGATCCCTGGAAAGATACTGGAACCAATTATTAAACCATCAGTTTGTAAGTAGCCAGAGGATAATAGGGTTATAAGGAATAGTCAGCATGGAACTTCAGTAGGACTATTCTCCCCGTAGGAGAATCATGATACTTCCTTCCTTATCTCAGCTCTTTCACGTGCAGCATCAATAGTCCCTTTGCCAGTCAACACAGCCGCTGTGATCAACGGCCTCCGGCATCCAGTGCTTGCAGCCTCAGCCATAAAGGCTTCCAGCATTTCCTAAGGGGGGAAATAAGGACAGCGGTCACTCTTGTTGGAAGGTCATTCGCTTTCCTCAGTCCTACCGCCAATGGGCTAGTACCAGCTGTGCTAGTTTGTTCCAGTGCCGATGAGCAGCACATGCAGGCATTCGGTGCATAGCATTCTCTCAATAGTCTGCACAGACAGCTAGTCACTTAGTCACAGAGCAGGGTTGGACAGATGCTGAGCCCCCACAGCTCTTATTGATGGCAGTGGGGCTAATACATGCTAAAGGTTAAGCGTGTGCTCAAATTCCTTTCTGGCTGGGAGCACTTTGCAGGAGGGAGGTGTGGGCTGGCACATTGGTTTCTCACCTGAATCAAGATGGCGAAGCAATGCTTGTCCTCTGGTGGGCTGCCCCTAGGATCTAGGTATTCAAAGTCCACGTCACTCCCATCGAACTCAGACTTAGGAAGGCAGGCAATCCCTAAGCCGATGCTTTTACGGTTACCGGGTGGGGTAACCACGTCAGTGAACCTGGAAAGAAAAGATGTCCTAACTGGACAATAGAATCATTTTCACTCCTAATTCTTATGAGTGACACCCCCAGTTCTGATCCCACTGAGAACGGGATTTGGAGCCAGGGAGCCCATTACGAGGAACAGGACACCAGCCAGGTCTCTATCTGCAGATTAATGCCGTGGCCATAAACTCTGGGACAAAGGAAAGACAAGGGAGAATCAAATGGTTACATAACAGTTTAATCAGATCTGATGGTGTTGGTACTTTATATCCCACCTGACAAAGCTCCAAGGACAAAATGCAGTGAATCTTGCTAGAAAGAGTGACCGGTTATGGGGTGATTAAACTCAAGGCTTTGCCTCTTCATCCCTTGTGATTCTTCCTGACTACACAGGTGCAGTAGGATAAAGCTGCCTGTTCCCCGTTGCCTTCCTGGTATGGCCTTCCAAAGGAGACAGTGTGGCCTCGCAGCTAGAGCACTGGACTGGGACTCAGGAGATCTGGGTTTTGTTCCTGGCTCTGCCACAAGCCTGCGGGGTGACTTTGTGCAAGTCACTTCCTTGCACCGTGCCTCAGTTTCCCCATATGTAAAATGGGGATAATGACACGGATTTCCTTTGTAAAGTGCTGTGAAATCTACACATGGAAAGTGCTGTATAAGAGCTAGGTATTATTCAACTATAACGGGTCCCCATTCCTGTCGTTTAAGAACTACTTCTTCTGGCAGGGTTGGATGCAGTGATTCCAGATCAGGACATCTGATGTGCTCATTTGTATCCTGATACCCAGAATGACCTCCCAGCTCACAGCAATGGTAGCGGTTGGCCTTGGGAACAAACCAAACATTGCACGCATATTTATGGACGAGGCAAATTCTTTGTGTGCTTGGCAAATTAGAAAAGAGGAAGGGCTTTCCTGTTCTCCTACTCCCCATCCCTCTCTCAGGAAAGAGGAGAAATGAAACCCACTGGAAAGGAGTGCAAGGATTTGCAAAAACTTGAGCAAATTTCAGTCCAGACTAACAACAGCCCACAGCTTTGTGTTACATAAAGTAGGATTAATTTAGGGCACAATGCTGCACCTAGGTCACGTGCACAGTGCCTCAAGTTATGAACAGGACAGGGAGCACAGGGGACAGAAATCCTGCATGAATGACATACTGCAGCTTGGCCATGGTTACCCTGCCTCATACTATAAGTGGGGCTAAGAGGGGAGTGTATAGCTAAGCACCATGTTAACACTCTTGGTGATGGGGATCAGTCTTAACCTTCGGTCAGTGTAGACAGGCCCGTTTTCTCCTCAACCATTTACCCTGTGCTGTTGTGAGGAAAGGAGCAGTTGCACATGGAGTTTAAGACTCCCTGCTTCTCAGTGCAGAGAGCTATGCTTAGCACTGAATCTCGGTTGCATTCACATGCAGTCTTCCGCTCACCCAGCAGCACAAGATCCTTTCACGCTCTTCTGTGAGTCACCCAAGGAGCTGCAGGGGCCAGGGCTTTTTTTGCAACTCCAATGAAAGCAACGGAGCTAGATCAGGGTAAAACTGGAATAATGCATTGAGGTACCAGACCCCAGATGCAGTCCATGCTAGTGCAATGACAGCAGGGATAGTCTTCAGTACCACACATTGCTCTCCAGCTCAGAAACGTGGCAAAATTCCAGGGCTGGCCTGGATGGTGGGGTTCTGATTCCAGAACGCGGAGGAAGAGGCTGAATACAAACAACCAAGGGAAGCCGTTAATCACTGGACAGACATTCAATCAATCCCATTCAAGTGCATCCAAGGTTCACACGTCAACAGTGACTCGTCGCTGCTATTAGAGACAGAACTTCTTTTATTATGAACTTAAAAATAATTATTTTCACTCTACTTTTGTCCAACTCAGGTTTTTATCATCAAAAAAGCCTAATCCAAAATGACCAAACAAAAATATAAATTTATAAATATACAACGTCTGTATGTACATACATTCTTCTATACAACAAATGCACTGGCAGGCTTGACAATGGCACGTGCAGGGCTCTTTCGCTAGGGATAACGTTTAAGAGCTTCTGGCTGGATTCTGAGTCTTCCTCGATGGAACAATTCTACCTCAGGGAAAAAGGTATTTTACATGCTGGTACTGGTGGCATTTAGGCCCCAATTCTGCTCCTGCTGAAATCAATGGCAAATATCCCACTGACTTGGATGGTACAGAATGAAACCCACACATTGCAAAAGCAGGAGCCTGCCTTTAGAATCTCCCTTTAGCAACCACTTCTGACCCTCAACCGATTAGACATGGCAGGGATGTGACATCACCATTAACTACAACAGCTACTGCTTTGGCCAAGGTTGTTTTCTGAAGGGAGGAGGATTCTAGCAGAAAAACAAGGCACATCCAAGCACGGACACTTCTTCGCTCCATCATCTCAGCCACAGCACGCAGAGCCCTTGCCTTCTGAAAGCAGGGTCTCAGCACAAGAATTGGCTTGAGTGAAGAGGTTGTTGTGATTACTCCCCCCTAGCACCTGTCCATGCCACACTTGTCCTTGAGCTGAGAAGTCAATGAGACTTCTTCCAATGGGTAAAGTATTGAAGCATAAGAGAACAGCACCCTACCCGCTCACCTGGGCAATGCTGCCAGCCTGCAGGGGGCATTGCTTCCTGATCACAGGATCATGAGGCAGCATGGTGAATTGTTCCAGGAATCATCAAACCAGCTAGTACCGAGGGAAGAGAATGGAAGACAAAGGGATTTATTTCTGGGTAGCCGGAGAGTGATAGGTGAAAGGGCAACTGGATAAACCGCAGTGTGCACGGACAGAGAAAGGGAGGTAGAGCACCAAGATACTGATATTTCCCATAGGCTTCTGGTTCCTTGCCCAAATGCGCAGTAAGTTGGATGTTAGTGGAGTGACAGAAAGGGCTGAGCACGCCCAATTTCATTGCAGAGATAGAGAGCTTAAAGAGCTGGTTTACTGAGGTGGAAAGGGAATGAGATTTTGATACTTTTCATCTCAGGATCTTTTCCACATATGCCTTTTGAAAAAAAAAAGATCTGATTGATTTCGCCTTCAGTTTCAATAGCTCTAAAGTGTTTCATTTCTATTTTTCCAAAAATTAATTTAAAAAATGCTTTAAACCATCAACTTGCTGCCTACTTTTCTTTCTCGGGCAGCCCAATTTCGGGAGGGGTAGTGGGTTAGCTAAATTTGTATACACGTGCTTGAGAGCAGAACCTTCCCCGCTTCCAATGATAATAGTGTTTAATAAGGGAGTCTGGAGCGGTCGAGCCATTTGCAATTGAGAGTCTGACCTCTGCAACCGCTACGGATGCAATGATTTCATCTGCCATGAAATCTCTGCTACTGCTGAATATTTTCATGAAGGCATCTTTTCATTTAGCACTAGCAGTCAGAGAAAGCTATTTGGTATTAGGGGCAATCCCTGGTTGGGTCCATGTATTTACACAGGCATTTGCAGCATGGAGTCTCTCTACTCAGGTTTTACTCATCCTTACTCAAGGAAAACTGTTGAAGTCAACCAGTGTTTTGCCCGAATAAAGGCTGAGTGAAAGTTAAGTAAGGGCCTCAGGATCCAGGCTTGAGTGAAGACTTATACCACACCACCCCTAGGTCATGCTAGAACGAGCAGTGTTTTTTGACCGTTGAAGAAAAGGAGACTTTCCAGTGAATAAAAGCCCTGTATTTCCACAGGAGAAAACGGACCATAATACTGGCCGTAAGGACAGTCTGTCAATTGATTCTCATTCCGTATTCCAAAACCTATAGCACAGTGGGTTTCAAACAGCTGGCAGACTCTCAGGGGACCTGTATTGCACTGAAACCAAACAGAATCGAAAGAGAGCCTGAAGCAGCTGTTAGATCTTGCCGTTCAGACAGCTGGAAAATATTCTCTAACTGGAGCGATATAAACAGCATGCTTACTGCTTTTAAGTGCAGCTGTAGCCAGAAAAGAATGGCATTCTGGAGTGCTGTATGTATTCCTCTCCCCTTAAGTGACACACCAGATGCACTCAGTTTACCAGATAAAAGTTGATTTGTTTTAACTGCCAACATTATAAACAAAGTTTGGGAACTGAAAACCCACCAGGGATTCTTCTGCCTCTTACTGTATACTCGCCTCAAGAATAAAGCCTCTGCAAAGGGAATTTAGCTGATGCTGTGCAAAGCAGAGAGAAATCCAACACTATGGCTACCAGGTGTAAAAATCTTGGACTTTTGCCAGAGAAATGCACCGATAAGACAAAGACACACAAGAAGCTGATCTATTGATTAAGAGGGAACCATTCTGACAGATCTGTTGAGTAAGAAGGGCTGACTATAAATGCACTTTAAAAACTAGGGTGAACATTTTCTGCACCTCCACATTTAAACACTAGAATAAGTGGCATACTTGGGCAGTCTCCCTCATGACCCTGATACACGTGCATAACCCTGCCCATTGCTCCTGAACAATGGGATTTAGACCAAACCAAAACACCAACAACTCTGAATATTCAGCAACTTTGGGAAAGTTTGAATCTGGTTCTGGATTTCATGGCAGAACCACTAGCTTTGGACAACCTCAAACTCCAGGGAAGTTTAAGATATGGAGCTCTGCACAGCAGCTCAAGCCAATCTCTGGTTCAAATAGAAATCAGAGCTAACCAGGGACCATGGTGTGAATCCTGTGCACACCAATACAAACAGGCAGAGTGGAATGGACAAGTCTTTCTTTGAGTCTAGACGAGGACTCCACCTGCCTGTGGAAGCACATAGATTCTTGCATTCTGCACAGTCCACTGGGAAGTGGTAAGCAGTGAAAACCCTTCTGTGTGCCTCCTCCTTACAGGATAAATCCATCCCATGAAGAGGAGGAATGTCACAGCTGCAACTCAGTCTTCTCTGGAGTAGATGGGCTGATTCCAGTGTGAGGACTGGTGGTTTCCACACCCCTTCCCTACTGACCATGCCAAGCCAGTGGGGGAAAGGGGGAGGAAGAGTGTAGTTTGGTATGTACAGGAGGTCATCCCTCTGCTTCAGCCACTCCACCAGCAGTATCTCCCCTTTGTCCTGCGTCACTCATAGCAGCAAAGGAAACCTCCATGGGACAGCCAGTGGGCCTCCTCTTCCTCCATGCCGTCAGCTCGCTGCAGCTCACTTCTTCCTGCGGATCTTGGGTTTTTTCACTGGCCGGAGGTAGGGATTGTCTATTAGGCTCTCCTCTCCATTGCGGCTGCCGGACAGGGATGCGTTTTGCTGTAGCACTGAAGCATTCTCTTTCTCGGCTCCCGAATCATCCTGCCAAGTAAAAACAATAAATATTTGAAGTTAGGACCAGCTGAGCTGAGGGGGTGTGAACCACGGAGTCTGCAGACCAAAGAGATACACAGCAACCAAGATCAATAAGGATAACAAACAATGAGCAGCGCTGAGGGAGATGATCCTTGTTTCCTACTGGAAGTAGATGCTTATCAGTACAGTACAGGATTCTAGGGAAATCCTCTTTCCTCTGAGGTAGCAGTGAAAGTGCCCCCATATATTCAGGATCCCACATTAACTGCCACAAGGCTCTATTCTGTGAGCTGAAGCATGACAAAGATCTATGGCATTTTGCGTGTCATTTATACTGGTGCAAAGGGGATGTAAAATGGTACCCAAATCAACACTTGACACTCTGCCCAAGCATGTCAATGGATGATTCAAAGGGCAAGACAGGAGAATCAGACCCAAGGATGATCATAATGGGGAGTTCCAAGTTTCTGATCCTGGGCATACCGTGCTCATGTGGAGGGGTAGGTTTTCCGTGTCCGTCTGGTCATCTTGCTCGGATGAATCTGTTTCCTCCATCTGCTGCATCTCCAGCTCAGAGGGGAGAAGTGCAGTCAGGTACGGTATTGTGAAAGGCCTGGCAGCAATCACTAGGGATGGGGAAAGGAGGGCACAGTTAGCAACTTGGGAGACTTGCTTCTCAATTAAATGTGTGTTATTTCTAAGCCAGCAGCTATCAGGAAGCACTGAAGCAAATATATTATTAAAAAAGCCCAAATAGTATTTAATCTCTCCCTCCCTCCCCCACACCCTGCCAATATTTCCACCATCCAGAATCAAAAAATATAGAAGCTGCTGTCCTGGAACAAGACATTGGTCCATCAAGTCCATTATCCTTCCCCTCAAAGCAGCCAGTACCTGATGCCTCAGAGAAAGGGGCACAACTTCCTTAATGCTTCTGGCCATGTGAACAATGCAGTACACGAGACAGAGGAATCCCTCCTGACCCCCAAAGAGGATCAATCATCTTATGCCCTGAAGTATGAGGTCGGATCACCCTTGGAATAATAATACTTTGTACTTACACAGCACTTTTCAGTTGAGGACCTCAAAGCACTATGGTGAGGTGGATATTACCACCTTCATTTTGCAGGTGGGAAAGCTGAGGCACAGAAAACCTGATAATCAGAAGAGCTGAGCGCCTGCAACTCTCCTTTACTTCACAGGAAGTTGCTGGTGGTCAGCACTTTTGTAAATCAAGCCCAGAGAGGGGAAGCGACTTGCTAAAAGTTACAAAGTGAGTCCATGACAGAGCCAGGATTAGAACCCAAGAGTCCTCGCACACAGCATCCTGATCAGACCATGCCTCTTATGTAAGATGTACCCTGGTGACATGGCATCAGAAAGGAAGGATGGAACTTTATTTAGGATGTTAGCCTGGCACCTGGGAGACCCAGATTCAATTCTATGCTCTCCCACACTTCCCGTGTGGCCTTGGGAGGCCTGAGATTCAGTCCCCTATCTGTAAAATGGGGCTAACAGTATCTCCTTACTCCACAGGGTTGTTGTGAGGATAAATACATGAAAGAGTCTGTAGTACTCAGATATTACATGGGTGCCATGCAAGAACCAAAGATAGATAAAGAAATCATTTATATCTAGTGTCTGGCATTGGGCATCTTAGATAGCTCTTACGTGGGAACGTGCTGACATCATCCTTGAAGAGACTCTGCGTCTCTCCCGTCTTTGCCATGAAGCGAGTCAGAGCTCTTTCCACGTCACGCCTCTGTGACGCTGCTTTTTCCCGTAGTATCTGGTAATCTGAAACTGGCTCCCGGTACGTCTGTTGGGCAGGGAGGGAGAGAACAATGAGATGTACAGACTTAGGACTTGCAGGTACTAGCTCTGTAATATAGTTACTGGATGCAGGACAGCCAACTCAAGTTAAAGACACTATTGGTGAGCGGATGATACAACGAAACATAGAGCCCTCAACTAACAATGCCTTGCAGAGAGCGGCAGAGCTCAGAAATACAGAAACCTACAGCCCAGTGAACTTCCAAGACTGTGATGATTCACAGTAAATGAGAAAGTGTCCTAGATAAATGGGTACCAGGCCAATATTAAAAGGGCTTAAGTTGCTGCTGCTGCAATGCCAAAGAGACAATGAATGACATTTTGTAAAGTCTTTTCCACTCACCGGAGTTTTGATGTAGGTGTGAGGATCTGGGAACTCAGGAAAATGGCCGGGGATGTGGGATGGATGGGGTTTGTTCTGTCCAGCCGTTAGAGCTTTGGGAGTCACGGGCTGATTTGTCACAGGCGCTGCAGTTAAATAATAAAAACCTAGTCATCATTGTTCAGCCAAATCCCCAGCGTAAGAGGAGTGTAAGCAGAAATCGAGCGGATATTTCGATCTATAGTATAACCAGGGACAGACCATTTCCCTTAGGAAACAGTTTCAGACTCCATTCTAGATCGCTCCAAGCAACAATGATTAGTTTAAATTGACAGTGAACTGCATTCAGCCCACCACGTAAATATGTGGGCAGCAAAACCATACATGGGAAATGGGGTAACACTGGAACAGTAGCAACTACTTTGACAAATGGTGCCCTATTCCTTCATTTATCATTTGTCAGTTACAGAAAATCTTAATATAAACTGCTCTTCCAGGAGTAGTCCTCTCCGCTGTGCCTCAAAAGAACAGAAACTCTTTGGGTGCACGCAGAGGGACTGGAGGAGTACGGAATACAAGTGCATACCCGCAAGCTTAGATTTTAAGGTCCATGAAATTTTGGGAATGGTCAACAACATTTACAGGCACAGAATTACTTGTGGATCCACAGGTTAGTCAATTTCTCTTTCGTTTGTCATCAATTTCACCTTCTGTTTGTTGTGCCCTAGCCCCACTCTGCAATGTTTAGGGTACAAAACTTCAAGGGGGATTTTTATTTGTTAAAAATATTACTTTAAACAAAATAAAGTCCCACAGAAATAGTCTACTGGTCAGGATCCATAAAATCTGGTTTTTACTATACATAGATTTTCAACCAAACATCACCTGACAGAATCCCTTTAACAGCCATTTCAATCTATCTACTATTGTTTTGCATGGCACCAATTTACTAGCTTATTACAAATTAATTCCCTTGCTAGATGATGCTCCACGTACGTGCAGTGATGACCATCCGCTGGGAGCGCTTGGCATATGCAGGGAGAGTTTCTACATTGAACCCTGAAACACAGGAGATGGGGAAACAGAAATCACGCTATTATCAACAAAACAAGGATTGACGAATGCAGGTGCTTGCCAGATAGAAAACACTGCTTCTTGGCTCAAGTCGGATCTCACTGAAGTCAGTAGGAATTTTGCACTTTACTTCAAAGGGAATCGGACAGAACTCCAAATGATTTAAGTCTATATTTATACCTGAGCATCAAAATGAGGCCTTTCCACTAAGACCTGGATCACTGAGACCACCTTCTCCTCCTGTTCTATTGTCTATCTTTTTTCTCTCCGGAACCCTCAAAGTTTAGTAGCTCCCTCTCCAGCTGAAGACCAGAGGCAAAAAAATATGGAGGAACTTAATACCACTGAGCGTCGTCCAGAAAGATGTAAACTACACTCCCCACCCTACCCCAACCGCTCAGGAACCTAGCGTTCTGCTTCTGTAACACGAATGGACCTTGTAAGCCCTGGGGAGCTAGGATACTTATTTCCATGTCCATTGCCTCTTTCGCCAAAGAATCTCAAAGCACCTTACAAACATCAATACATTAAGCCAACTGTCAACAATACTTCTTCTCAAAACCAGAAACAGAATTCAGGACTCCAGATCCCCAGGGCTTAACCAATAGACCCACTTTCCTTAGAGCCTGGAATAGAACCCAGGAGTCCTGGCCCACTCCTTGCTCAGACCACTAGACAATACCATCTTCCTTACAATAACCACAAGAGGCACAAAAATGCATAGAACAGGTCCATCTGCATCAGAGGGAGCATTAGGGAGAGTTGCATTTAGGAAAATACCCAGATGTCCTTGATTTCCTGTTTGGCTCCGTAGGCTACAGCCTTGGCCTAGACAGGTAGTGCCAGCTTTGCCCTGGTGATCATGCAATACTAATTAAGCTGGTGGCTCACACGGCATGTTGTCAGGTCAACAGTATTATTAATGCTCCCCGCACAGTATCTGCAGAACCCAGAGCAGAGCTGCCTGCTGCCGGTTCGTTTGCCCCTATCTGAAAGGCAATGCTATTCTTAGTCAGGCTGGAGGATGCCAAACAAGCTATGTCCTAATACCAGCAGGAGCAATCACAGCAAAACAACCCTCCACCCAACCCCAATCCTTCATGTTTCAACCACTGGGGCTTTCTGTGAACCAGTATGATACTCACCCATTTCGACTAAGGTAACAACAATATCCGAAAGGGTTGGCTGAGTTCTTGCTGTGTGCTCACAGTAGGACTTGGCACTCCTTCCGATTTCTGACACATCTGGGAAAGAAACATCCAGCAGAACACGGACATTTGAAACAGACAATGGCTTCCAGATTTATATCAGACTAATCCTGCTTTCAGACACTTATACCCGATGAGCGCTTCAAATGAGCCCTTTTATTGAGGTTAGAAAGGAAAGAAAAGGTCTTCTGAAATACAAAGTCTTACTGCTGGATTTTTAATTCTTTTGTTAAAAAATGGCCTTGCATCATTTAATGGAGACATTAAGATCAAATAATCAGAAAGCTTCTACAAAGTCTGCAGCACATTCATTTGCAAGCATACAAAACCCCAGGTTTGTGAACTCAGAAAAACATGTATACTAAGCAGTGAGTGCACAAATCAGAAAGTAAGGGGCATAGTTGTCTATCTTAGGTACTTCTATGGTCCCCTTTACTAGAGTATCAGCACCTCACAAACTTTACTGTATTTATCCTCAAACCAACCCTGTGAAGCAGGGCAGAGCTATTTACCCCCATTTTACAGATGGGGAACAGAGGCAAAGAGAGACTAAGTGACTTGCTCAAGGTTTCAAAGGGAGTCTCTGGCAGGGCAGGAAACTGAACTCAAGTCTCTTAAGTACTAGGCTAGTGCCCTAACCACTGGACCATCCTTTCTCTCTCTAGTTACCTCATTTACACAAATGAATAAGTGCATACAAAATATATACATTTAAGATTGGAAGCCTGTTTGAAAATGTTGCCCTAAACTTTAGAAAGAGACCAATGTAAAGCTTCAGTAATTAAGAAGCAATTAACTACTCTGGTGATCTGTCAGGTCTGTTAACATTATAGCAATGTGGCTGTATCAAGGCCGCTCATTTTTATTTCCAGTGGGAATACTTGATTTTAAGACCACTGTATTTTATTTCAGAAACTACACTGGCCTCTCAAATCTCTGCTTTATTGCTTGAAATAGCTGCACCTGTGATACAGATACTTACAGCTCTGTAACATCTCCGTCAGGGTTTCCACTGCTGCCTTTTCGGCACTCTCAAACCCAGCCTCTGTCAGCAAGGAGCTGACCACAACCTGCAGAGTCCTTCTCCGAGCCAAGTAATAATTATCTGCGGGGGTTGTTGAGTGTTTGCTTCCTGATCTCTACAGAAACAGATCCCAGCCCAAAAAAAACAACAGGAGATTGTTACATCCTTTCATTAACAATGGCTTCAAAGAAGTGAAAAACACCACCACTTGATCACAGAGTAGGGTACAGAAGGATATCATGCAAGAGTCTAATACCAGTTCCCCAAACCTCAACTCTGCCAGTATCACCTCAGCCCTGCCTTCAATACCCACTCCTATTCCAATCTGGCAAAAGAACAGATTGGGAATAAGCCTTAGGAATCACGCTGATTCTGTTGCATTGTCACACTAAGTCACCAGATGGGATGGGACTAGCATTAGACTCACAGTTCTGGAACAATTTGGAGTGCTCGGGGGCAGAACTGTGAGCATGTTGCAAGTGGAACTTTACAAAGCAGTGTGGTGTAGTGTTTACGGGATACTAGGAGCCAGGCATCCAGCTCTGCTTTGATTTAACAAATACTTATTGTTTATTTTAATCTCCCCTTCACAGTTTGCTTGTCTTCTCAGATTGTAGGCTCCTGGAGTTAGGGACAAGGTCTTGTACATTAGAAAAGCACTTAGCTGCTACTGAAAGCCAAATAAATAATAGAAATAAATTAGAAGTAATGAGCAACAGCACCTCCTATCTGATTCACTGGCAGTTGTGGGTATCCAATGCCAATGAAAAGCATCCCATTAATATCTCTGTACCTCAACTGCCCACTTGTAAAACAGCGATAACACCATACTGCCATAACACTTCCTGTTTCTCTAGCACCTAACTGAAGGAGGATCCCAAAGACAAACGAGCCTCCCTTTTACACAGGAGCATGTTACTAGCCCCCTCGTACACACGGGCAGGCAGAGACCCAGGGAGGGGAAAGCAAGTCTGTAGCAAACCAGGAGCAGCACCCTGGTGAGCTGGCCCCAGTCTCTGCTTCAGACACTAGCCAAGTGTGGCACCCCCCACCCCATGTGCCCCCTCCTCTGCTCCATTCCACGCCTAGCGTGAAGTCCCTAACATCCCCCTCCCAGTGCCAGGCTCTGCCAGGGTACTAGACACTAGATCCCACCCCTGTGCTAAGCCCTGCCAGGGCACTGGGTATTCTGGGGCTCGCCTCGCAGTCACCCATACACTGTCCCTTTAAGACCCTCCCACGTGCGCCCCCCGCCAATCTTCCTGTGATTGGCAGCGACCGCGGTCAATCCGGCTATAGGCACTTCGACCAATTGAAAACCAGTTCCACACCCCGCCTACTCCAGCAGATCAGCCAATCAGAGGCTCCCTCTCTTCGGCCCAGCAGGCCCCGAAGCCGCCCACCCTGGCCGCAGCCGCTTCAACCCGTGTCGGATAAGCCGGTCCCCCGGCCACCTTGACCCGTGCGTTGGCCGTTCTCCAAGGAACTTAACCCCCCCAGGATCCGCCGTTACCGTGCCCGAGCCGCTGGACACCGTGTCCGCCATCTTGAATCCATGGGCGACGACGCGCGTGCGTGGTCGCGCGGGGCATTATGGGACTTGTAGTCCTGAAGAGAGCCTGGGGCTTCAGGGAGAACCTATTGGCCTGGGGATTGTGA
Source organism: Trachemys scripta elegans (assembly GCF_013100865.1). Classification (NCBI taxonomy): domain Eukaryota; kingdom Metazoa; phylum Chordata; order Testudines; family Emydidae; genus Trachemys; species Trachemys scripta. The sequence goes on from NC_048301.1 coordinate 125,628,413, forward strand.
TGGGGAAGCTAGTGCTGAGCCTAGGGCTGGGGAGCTGTCTAGTCTACCTGAGTCTGGATAGAGCCTGAAACAGCTCCAAGAAGTGTGAATTGCACAGACCCAGTAATTTAAAGGGTATCACTGTTAACCATTTCACGGCTGATCAAGGGACGACAGAGGCTGGCTTAGGGGTGGAATTTGCGAGGGCGCCTTTAATTTATTTTTCCAGTTCACAGCCTGGCCAGTCTCAAGAAGACAGGACTTCGTGTGGGATTGGTTCAGTGCGCTACCGAAAAATCCAGGAAACGTTGCTGCAGTAGCCCTTCTCTCCATTGCTTCTCCCAAAATACTGTTCCCCAAATTGCTGTGTCCCCAAGATCCACCCCCAAATGTGTTAAAGATCCGCTCAGTTTGTACCCTAGTCATATGGTACAGGGGTTTCCAGAAAGCCATGCAGTGCAAGAGATGAGGTACCTGTCTAGACAAAGAAACTATCCATTCTCTCTAATTGCAGTACAAATGAAAGGACCCCCATGAAAAAGGAGCTCTCTGCCTTTCTGACATAAGGGGGTCAAGGAATAGTTGGGTTGTCCTTCAGGGACTATGCTATTTATGTTGGACTGGAAAGAGCTGAAGCTGCTGTTAGCCCTGTTGATGCCATTTCAATTATTTTATTTCAGTTTGGCTAATAGTTTTCATTTCTTTACCACTTTTGCAACCACAATAAAATGTCTGACATTTACGCAGAACCTTTCATCTCAACAGATGCTGCTGAGTTTCAGTGTCCAACAGATGGAAAGTTTGAATCTACAAAAAAAGTCTTTTGTTAAGCTCATATGAAGGGCCTAAATCACCTGGTCGGGTTGCTTGAAATATTTGTCGGTCATTTCTCAGTAAGCAGTGCTTTCTGAGCACAGCTTCAATTTCCCTTCTAGGGTGTTCAGATCTTGTGATCAAAACTTTGGTGAATGTCAGAAGTCGGTTGTGTGCTTCAGAAACTACAGAACAGGAAACACCCCCCCTACAGCTCCCACCTCTTGCTTCCTGTTTAACTACATGGGTGGGGGGAGAGAAGCATCTTAGGAACCAATAACTGTGTTGCAAAAAAGAAATGTAAACAACAGCTGCCACGCTGGAAATTAAAGGTCCTGATCTTGGTCAATTCAGATTGCAATGCAGCTTCCACGCAGCGCTCGTTTTTCAGAAGCAATGGTAGCAAAAACAGTAACCCGTGATAAAAGGAGTGGGTGGAGGAGAGGAAAGACTGGATTGCTGAAAGGAAACATGTCCGGTGAAGTAAATTTCCTGATCGTCAAGAAAGGTAGGAGGCAATTTAGTTGCATTTTTACTGTAAAGTGTAAATTGAAAAGGAGAAAGAGAAATAGAGAGATCTCATGTCATAAACAACAAAGGACCAGGAAAAAAATTGGTTCCAAAGAGGTTGGTCGAACATAAGAATCTCAGAGACACTTCAGAGTGGTTGCTTGACAGGGAGCGATTGTTTATTGGAAGTAGATCTTGCTGCAGGGTTCGTTATGTATATATATCCCCTTGTTGTACAGATGGTGTCAGAACCCAACAAACCAGTGACGCAGTAACTTTTGTAGCCCACGGCAGTTGTGTGTAGCCTTGCCAGAAGTGCTGGAGTGGAGGCGTAGAAGCTTTTCTGCCCATTAGTGAGCTAAGATGTCTGTGTCCTCTTGCAAAAGACACAGGGCAGGATTTTCACAAGTGCTGAGTCCCTGCATCTTGTAAATGGAGTTGCAATAGCCCAGCACTTCTGAAAAGCAGGACCTTCATGAATAAACCAAGATTACAGGTGACCAGGGGAGAAGCGACTTGTGGGAGGACTTAGCGCTGGTACCTTATGGTGGAATCCTCTGGTTAACTGTTGACATGGGTCTGAACCAGTTTGGGTGAAAAGGGGAAGGAGCGCTCTAGGTAATCTGGATGAAAACCTCAACTCACTGCTCCTGCCTGGAGCTAAAGCACAGGGTCAGGCTTAGCCAGTAACGTTTATAAGAGTAATAGCTGACTCTCAAACCAAGAGGTAGCATGGCATACCAAGTATATACCATTAGCACTGCACACCTGAATTCATACCCTACCTCCACCTTGGCTTATGTGGTACCTAGCATGGCATGTCTGAATCTGTAGCTGTAGCTTGGCATACCTGATATCCATCCATAACATGAAACAGCTGGTACCTACCTGTAATATGGCCCACCTGAATCCATAGCAAGAAAGTAACGCATCTCTGGAGTGCCATGATGTTAATTCACTGTGTGTCATATATTTGTCAAGCTAGGGACTCCATCATGTGACACCCAGGTTAGGAATGGATGTAAAATGCTAATATGGCGAGATGGGAGTGGGGATGGCTGAGAGAGCATATGAACATCAAGCACCACACCAGAGCATTGAGCAATGGTGCAATTACTCCGTGTAAATACATCAACAGTCTCTAAGTCCAGGAGAAATATCCCACCAAAAATAGCTCAGCTTCTCCTTGTCCTTAGAAGATTAGGGCCAGAAACTCAGATAGTTCATTCAACAGGGAGCCCGTGTGAGGGGCAAGTAGGTGGGGGCACAGTACAGAGTGAGGGAGTGTTATTTAGAGCTTAGGATCTAGTCCCGCCTCTGTCACTAATTCACTCAGTGACCTTGGGCAAGGCACTGTTGTGCCTGAGTTTCCCCATTTATGTGACAGGAAGGATGTTAATATTATCTACCCACCTGTGGTAATTACACTGAGAACCTTGTGTGAAAGGTGTGATATAAATGCAAAGCATTATTATTCTTGTTGGTATTGCTATTTGTTTTATTATCTCAGGCCTTAGAATTCCCTCTACTTGATTTGAACATTGCTCTCCTCAAGACTGGTAGTCTGCCTTCCCATAGTTTGAAATATTTAGTATTTAGGAGTGCTATGGTAAAGGGGAATTTTAGGCAAATTTAGGGCTTCATCAGACCCTGTGACACACAGGAAGACTGGGCTGAGTCTTGTAAAACAAGCAGAGGGAAGGCTCCGTTTGGGTAGCTCATCACTGAAATCTGTTGTGAACATCTTTGTTCTCCCTTCTTAAGGCCTGATTTTATTGTTTGTATGAAGACATTTAGTCTCTTTGACAAACACTGGGGAAATTGCTTCACCCCAGTTTGGTATGGGCCCCCCAACAAACTCTGTGTAACAAAACAAATATAATCCCCTGCAACAACAAAAAAAGGTGGGGAAGAGAAATTCCACTATAATATTTAAAAAATTCCGTACCAATAACCAAGAGTGACACTTACTAATCATCGGGTAGTAGCCGTGTTAGTCTGTATCCACAAAAACAACAAGGAGTCTGGTGGCACCTTAAAGACTAACAGATTTATTTGGGCATAAGCTTTCGTGAGTAAAAACCTCACTTCTTACTAATCATGTCCATTGCCTCTTTCACCAAAGAATCTCAAAGCACTTTACAAACATCAATACATTAAGCCAACTGTCAACAATACTTCTTCTCAAAACCAGGAATAGAATTTAGGATTCCATATCCCCAGGACTTAACCAATAGATCCACTTTCCTTAGAGCCTGGAATAGAACCCAGGAGTCCTGGCCACACTAGACAATATCACCTTCCTTACAATAACCACAAGAGGCACAAATCTGCATAGAATGGGTCCATTGTATCAGAGGGAGCATTGGGGAGAGATGCATTTAGGAAAATACCCAGATGTCCTTGATTTCGTATCTGGCTCCCTACGCTACAACCTTGGCTTAGACAGGTAGTGCCAGCTTTGCCCTGGTGACCATGCAATACTAATATAGCTGGTGGCTCATACGGCATTTTGTCAGGTCAACAATATTATTAATGCTCCCCACACAGTATCTGCAGAACCCAGAGCAGAGCTACCTGCTGCCGGTTTGTTTGCCTTCCCTTGACATTTCTGGTGTTTTACATTCAGTGGCCTCTTCTGTCAACCAAAGAGAACAGGGCTTGCAGGTCCCCCAGCCCACCCCACCGAAAGTCCTGACCAATAGCAGAGAACAGAAGGCTACGCAGAGCAGGCAGAATCTTACCCAGGGACCTGGGCCAGCGGTAACAGCTCAAGGTAGTATTTCTTCCAGACCCCACTTCCTTTCTCAGTTGAGGGCATCAGCTGCAAGGACACTGGTAAAGCCATCACACGTGTACTGAGGTTCCCATGCGCACATGCTGTTGCATGAGTCTGCATGCACAGAGTGATGCCCACCACTCTTGCCCATTCACACTAACACATCCATGCTCACAACTCTCACATGCATCCTTCCACACCCACAACTCTCACCCCCCGCCCAACATACACACAGCCTCCTTCTCTTGTGCTCACTCCACAGACTAAGGGCTGCTGGGATCACCACTATTTAAATTTCAGTTTAGGTGCAGCCTCCCTGCTCTTGTCATGCCGCCAGTATGGCTTATCCTTTGGGTGCCCCTGTTTGATAGGTTTGACTCTCTGGAGCAACAGTTTGCACGCCTCGATCGGCACCTTTTCGCTTTGCAGACTGCAATACCATATTGAATCCCTGTGGGGAGCTGTTAGACAAATAACAGGACCTTCCCAGTTAAGTCTCATCTGTGGGGTTTGCTGGCATTACTTTATTCTCTGTCCATGGGTAGAGATTCTTTTTCTTTCTTTCCCAAGTTACCTTCCAGACTCAACTCAGGAAACAAACCCCACTCTGAAATGAAGCATGTAGATCTTTATATTACAGTGGCTTTGTTTGGCACTAGTTCAGAGATGGGGGGAAAACCCTGGAAAAAAGTTGTGATAGGAGAGGCAGTGTTATCTAGTGGGTAGAGCACTAGACCAGGATTCGGAAGAGCTATGTTCAATTCCTGGCTCTGCCACCAGCCTACTGGGTGAACCTGGGCAAGTCACTTTCCCTTCCTTGTGCCTCTGTTTCCCCATCTGTAGAATGGCGATAATGACCTCCTTTTTAAAGTGCTTTGAGATCCACTGATGAAAAGCACTAGATAAGCACTGGATATTCTATTCTTCAGCAGGACCATCCCCCACCAGGCAGTTTGCCCCACCCCCTGTTTGAGAGGGCACCCAAACTGAGTAGTGTTGCAACCTGGCCCGCAGGGTTGCAATGACACTCAGGTTTGGCCCAGCCACTCCTTCGTCATGATGCCCTTCATCGCAGGCCCCTCCCAGTATGGGAAGCAGGCCCAGCCCCATGGGCAGGAACCACTGCTGCAGCGTGAGTGTGGGGTGGGCTCACTCACCAGCACACACCGCTTACCCCCAGAGCCTCCTCCAGTGCAAATTGTTTTTGAATGGGGGGAGGCAAAAACTTCTGTGCAGCCCTGTTATTCACCATGGCAAGCAGTTGATGAATAAGAAGCCCTGGAAAACTTTTCCCATGCAGTGTTTCATGGCCTCACTGCCCATGTCTTGCTCTGTCAAGAGCAAGGTACCAAATGACCCAGCTGAAATCCAGAGCTATGAGCAAACAGTCCCAGTGTTATAGGTACAACAGCCCTCCTCATGGTACAGTAAAAAAGAAAGCTCATTCATGCTTCGTGTCATAAGCCCACCTCTAACTGATGAGGGTTAAGAAAAAACTTCCTCTATGGACAAGTTATTCCATAAATTTTCACTCCGGGGTTTCTTGCACCTACCTGCTGGTACTGGCCACTCTTGGATTTGGGACTAGAAGGACCCCATGTCTGATATAGAATGGCAGTTCATATGTTCCTAATTAGAGCAAGGCAAGTGCATAGCTTGAAATTCATATTACTTAGAATCATGTGAAATTGTGAACTAAGTTTTCACTGGAAACATTTGGCTGCTGTCATTTTCCCCATTTTCCCCAGAATCTTATGAAATTGGTAATCTAACTGGAAGGAAAAAAAGCAGGATTGTCACCTTTCACATGTTTTTCCAGTGAAATCTGTTTGTTAATTTTCATCCCAGAGTGTTTCTCATTTTAGCAGGAAAATTTTATTTTAAAAGGAACCACTTTCTAATTTGTGGCAAAATGCAAAATCAAAAAAAAAAAAAACAACCCTCAATGTCAGGTGTTTTGAATTGTGTTGGAAATATTCTGCATGATTTAGTCAGACAGAGATAGGAGTGGGAGTCAAGATTCCTGGGTTGTGTTCATTGAACTGTTGTTTGACGGCAGGCAAGCTCATATAACCTCCCTGTGCTTCAGCTGAACGGTTATAATGATGCTCACTCATCTCAAAGGAGGAGAAGTAAAGCCTCAATTCATGTGTGTAAAGGATGACAGTGATTCCAGGCTCCTTAGGTGTGACTAGACCATGACATTGTCATTTTTACTCTTGGGAGGCACTCAGGTGTTATGATGAAGGAGGCCACATAGGAACATGGATGGATAACCTTGATGTTTTCAGATCTAGATGGTATGGCTTTCTGGAAGATAAGCTTTAGTCAGGCACAAGTTGTTCGGCTTAATATAGGGGGTAACTAAGTGGAATTCCATGGCCTTTGATTTACAGGAGGTCCGGCTAGATGATCTGTCGTCCTTTTTAGCTTTAAAAGCTATGGCTAGATAGGCAGACTTTGAAAAGTATCACTTGGGGGGAGAAACGACAGAATAATTGATTGACATCTGAAAAAAAATCTTGCTGATGCTTTGCTAGACTTGTGGCACCAGCCGCTGAAAAGAGTTCATTTCCTTCCCTTTGTTTTTGTCTTTTGTCCAGTCCCAGTCTGTATTTGTCTAGTAAGATCTCCTACAAAACAGGCGCCTTTATTTCCCAAGTACTAGTATATGGGGCAGGGTATCCTCATCTCTGCCCCACCTTCCTTACCTAGCTAATGAACCCACACACTTACATGTTCACCCAACAAAACATAACTTTGATTACCTTTGTCACTAGAGGGCGGCACGTTACCAGAATACCTTCAGGCTCCTTCTGGAGATTTAGACAGTTACCCTCCAGACTTGCAAAACCTAGGAGGGAAAAATCCTTTCTTCAGCCTTCTGCTGCTGAAAACCTTTTACAAACATAGGAATTGACAGATTGGATCAGATCAGGGGTCCATCTAGTTATGTATCAATACCAGATGTTCAGAGTATGTTGCAAGTGGGCAAGTATGGAATAGCCTATCCACAGAGAAAGTTTCTTCCTAATCCTGTCAGTGGTTAGCTTATGCCATGGAGGAGAGAGAACCATAAAGCAGGGGACTTACAGTCATGCTGTCATTGTTATTTTTATTATATTAATCCTATCTAATATAATTTGGATGCTCTAATTATTCATACCAATAGCTTTTTATTTAAACTTACTAAGGTTTTATTCTCACAGATATGTTGGCCACAGCTTTGTTATCCAGCTGTATATGAAATCCTGGTGTGGTGGGTGGCAAAACGGCTAACATGATCCTTGGATGTTTCAACAGGGGACTATCGAGCAAGAGTAGAGAGGTGATATTGACTCTCTAGGTAGCACTGGTGAGACTACTGTTGGACATTGTCTCCAATTTTGGTGTTCACACTTTTAAAAAGTGTGTGGAAAAATTGTAGGGGACCAAGAGAAGAGTTAAAAGAATGATCTGTGGTCTGGAAAACACACCTTAAAATGAGCAAGTTAAGGAGTTCGGTCTATTTAGATTGAAAGATTAAGATGTAATTAAATCACAATCTGTAAATACCTACACAGAGGACTCTTTAATCTAGCAGACAAAGGCACAACAAGATCCGGTGGCTGGAAGTTTAGGCCAATAAAGTTAAAGCTGGACATAAAATCCACATTTTTAACTGGGAGCATAATTAACCACTGGACCAGCTTCCCATGGGAAGTGGTGAATTCTCCATCACTTGGAGTCTTTAAATCAAGATTGAATATCTTTCTAAAAGGTAATGCTCTAATTCAGCCACAAGTTATTGGGCTGCATGCAGGAATGCATGAGTGAAGTTTTATGGCTTGTGTGATGCTGGAGGCTGGACTAGATACTCATGGTGAGGTAGGTATTGTACTTCCAATTTCACAGATGAAGAACCAAGAAGAGAAGGTCACAGAGGGGAGGCAGTGTCAGGGCTGGGATTAGAAATCAGGTGTTCCTAGCTACCAGTCCTGCATTCCCCCTCTCCTCCACACTTGTTGAGGCATCAGAGATGATAAATCTAGGGTTTCTTGGCTGTCTCACGCCGCTCTCCCAGGATGACCCTAGAGCATGCTGTAAAGACCCAGCAGCTGGCCAGATTGGAACCCCAGGGTGCATCTGTGAGTTAGAAGGGGTGCTGGGAATACTGCTGTTTGCTGGACCTTTTAGATGACTCCCACATTAAAAGCTGTTCATTTCTGGTCTGTAAGCAGCACATGGCTCTGCTCTTGAGTCACAGTGCCATGTCTAATCAACCAGGCATGTAGACCCATACCTACAGGCTGTCCCGAGTCCCGGCTGCCGAGAACTATTGCAGATCTCTGGTCAGCTGGCCCTGCCTAATCGGTGATTCACTGGGTGTTGTGCTCTGTTCTATTCTCTCTCTTCATTTGACTGAAGCTTTAGGGTTTGAAGGTTACAATGAGATCAGCTGTAAGGAAGCTTTCAATGGGTCTTATCACTGGTCAGATGCAAGATTTTCCTTCTTGGAAAGGCAAAGGAGTGGATGTGCTGAAACAGCCAGCCTGCTCTGATCAGTTTGCACAATACGCGGTGAAGGGAGCTGAGGAGTGGGGAGAGTCTATTCATCACAGATGCTTAGCACCAACTGGAGGGCATGTGGTCCCCCCTCTCTGTCTTCCCTCTAATGGGAGAGATCTTTATAATCTCCGCCTCATCAAAAAGAACTCCTCATCCTCAACATCACAGTCATGATTCTACCTTCCCTCCCTGGCTTGGGAAAGCCTCCTCCAGCTCGCCTCACCAGAAGGTCTCTGTTGTCTCACAGCTGCAGAGCATTCCAGAGACACTGGACCGAAACAACCCCTTGGGTTGCTATCAGGTACGTTGTGAATCGAAATAGCCCACTGGGATTGCAGTGGAATGGGGGATTCAGCACAGAAGCTGAAGCAGAGAACTGACAGTGGAACAGTCAATATGTCCGTGGCCCAGCCTTTCTTTTGGCAGGGCAAGGCTTGGTGGAAAGCCCCATCACCTGGGACATTTAAAACAAGGCTGGAAAAAGATTTGGAGACTAGGCTGTTGGGAACAACCCCACATTGACCCCCGGGAGGAGCTGTTGAGCTCTTTCAGGGCAGGGACTGTGTGCATTTTGTGTCCTATACAGCACTGAGTGAGTTGCTGATGCTTAATAATTAATAACACCCTAGATGACCTAATAAAGGCCATTTATGTCTCTCATGTCTGGGATTCTATGATCTTTTATCTGTTCTTCTCCCCTTGCAAGGAATTGGACACCATTCTGGTTCATTTATCAACATGCTCCAGCTAGAGGGGCTTAGCTTCCAATTATCCCTAGTTCTGGGGGACACCAGGAAACACCAGTGGCCCAGCCATTCTGCATGGTGTCGCCATCAGATAACCGGGCCAAGCACAGGCTTTTTCTTTTTACAGTAACTCTGGAAGGAAGTCTCAGCTGCACTGTCCCACGTGCTACGATTTGGCCTTGAAAAGCATCATTGATTTCCGAGTGCCCCTGAGTACTCTTGTTTCTGTCAGAGGCAGTGATTGCTGTGGATTCTCTGTATTCACATCGTCTGGCTTTTGAGGGGAGCCTGAGAGCTGGGATACTAACTTATTTGTTGGTCCAATACAATACATTGTCCAGCCCAACACCCAGGAACAGGAGAGGAGGAGAACCTCTGTTTTTTAAAAGGTAGGAGCAGTTGTTGTGCAGCCTTGGCTATATGAGGGATTGTATCCAGCCTCTTTGGTCTGCAGCATGCTGACCGTGCAGATCTTGAGAAAGGACACGAGATCGCAACCCCTAGCAGATCTCTACAGTCCCTCTCAATGGCATGGAATCTTTTCCATGCAGCCATTCAGGAGCGTGTCAGTGGATACCAACCCCTGTCACGTGACAGGGTATTTAACTGTCAGTAAGTCTGACCTATGTCAGGTGACTTAGGCCAGGAAATAAAGTTCTGTCTCTTGTCAACCCTCCTGTGTGTCACAACTTTATTACAAGGTGCACAGGTCCACCCGTGTCCACTCAGGACACCACTCCACATCCCCTCAAGGTCATGAATCCAGATACCCATTTGGGGGCACAGAGTCACAGGTTCACCCCATACACACACAGTGTGGGGTGCAACTCCACATCCCCCACTTGGGCAAAGATCCATACCTCTGTCTTCCTGCCATCTATCACAGACTTCGATTTCCTCCCAGGCTGATATTAATAGAAGAGGAAGCTGAGCTCAAGGCCATGTTCTATTAACAGTTTCTGGTCCAAACATTAGGGGGCAGGGTAAGCAGGAGACATTTGGGTTCAGAAAATTCAGACTCAAACTCCTCTTCATTCCAGAGACTGGCTGCTGCCGTGCAGGATTCTACCTCCCCCTTGCAACCTGGGTTGTGGGAATGAGCCCTCAGACAAAATGTCCATGTAAACAGATCTCTTCTCATGTATCATGACGAGAGATGGGCCTGAACTGTCTACTTTAGATCCAGATCTGACCCCATCCAAAGTCTAAGGTTCCTCGGATCCAGGGTTTTGATGTGACCCACTATAGAGATTGGGGAGAGTGGCAGCCATATAATTTGGCTCTGGGTCTAGCCCTCCTCAAATTTTGGATCTGAGACTTTGGTCCAGGCCCGTCCCTGCGATGTCCTGTTGCCATGACACCAAGGAGGTGAATGGAATTAACCCTGTGTCTACTGAACCAGACTCAAGATTGTCTGGGGTTGGCAGGTTTGCAGATGGGCTCGGCTTCCCCTAGGCCTCACTTCAGCCATGTGCCCAGCCCTTAAACAGCCTCTAAAGTGCCTTCAGACTGCAAGTGTAAGTAATGCAGAGTAAGATGGGCATCATCTCCCTGATAAACCTGGTGCTGGAGTGACAGGGAGGACAGGACTATGTCTGCATCCTTTCATGTCTGAGCCACTTGTGCACCTCCCCCTGTGGCTGACAGCTTGCCAGAGGAAGCCCATCTCTGCTTCTGAGCCAAAGGTGCACCCAAGCCACGGTGCCGCATTGCATGTGCCTTTGATCGCTTTGCAAAGAGCAAGGTGTTGCCGGCCCTGTGCAGTGACAGCCTTGCTCCCAAGGCCCAGCACCAACAGCTCTCTCACTCGAAAGGGGCCGCTTATCTCAACACTTTACCACATTTGGGTTTCTTGCCGGTGCCTTTGACGAGCTGCCTATCGTCTTCAGGAAACCACATGGCGGGTGGTGCCCTTGCTGGGTGGGGCTGGGGGAGGGAATCCTACTCCTCCAGGTTGCATGGCTTCAGGAATTTAGCTGGGTTTGGGATCCCAGTGACCTGAGCTAGGGAAGAGTGTTAATATTCTCCGCCTGAGCAGAGCAAAGCTGCCTGTCCTTCCCATGCAGGGATAGTCAGGGTAGCAGAGCTGAGCCAGCATAAATAATTCCCTCAGCATACTCTGGGGGTGTATTGTGAGTGGTCCAGAGTGGCTGGTACGTGGAGCCATCCCCTTCTTGACCGAAGGAGGAGCATGCTAGTTGGAAAAGCTCCCTGATGAAGTGCTTGAACTTTGGCTGCACAAAGCTATATATTTGATTTGAACTAAAGGAGCCTTTCTGAGCTCTTCCATCAGGCCCGGGCTGTGGGAAGTTTTTTGTGTGTTTCAGTGGGGCTCTGAGCAGCCAAGGGGCATCAGTAAACTGGACTTCAAGACCCTGGTATGTTAGTGCCCAGTGTGAGCATGGCTTGCTGCCGAACCTGTCAGAGGTGGGATCCAGAGGCTGTATGAGCTTTTGGAGACACTTCCAGTGGTGATGGGTGAACCTCTAAGGAGTCAGGAAAGTAACTCCAATACAGAACCTTATCTGAGCAATCTGAACCTTCTAAGATTTGGGCCGATTATTTGATTAAATCCAGCTCCCTCACCCCCAACTTTCAGGTGGCATTTGAATTTTCACCCTCAGCGGAAGAAAGATCCCATAAAGGACAAAGACTGGGGTTTGTTCATTGTAATCAGGAAAGGGTCCTCATGGGAAAGACGCCTAAGTAGGAAACCCTAAGGCGGAGAGGGTTTAGACATCCCTTGATCAGCAGTGCTGTTTCTTCATGGCCTGATTTTGAAACAAGCTGAGCTTTTGCAGCGCTCGTCGACTTCAGTAGGCGCTCTGGTTGCTCAGCACCCCTGAAAATAAATGTGCAGCTGTTTGTAAAGAACCCTCTGTGTGACAGTGAGTGCAGAAAGAGTCTCCAAAGACCCTTCATCCCCAAGGCAAACCTGCAAATGTTTGATTTCCCCATCGGGTTACTCAGTTCGCTTTTATCCTAGAGGTAAGCAAAGAATAAAAAAACACCAGCTGATGAACAAACTGCTTGGAACCCTGTATATAAACCTGGTGCTGACTTGGAACTCACAGGATTTCAATTTTATAGCACAAAAGTTTATAGTCCCTCTACGAAGCTTAGAGTTAATTTTCTGGCTAGTGCGAAGCAAGAAGTTTCCAAAGCTGCCAGTGGACTTTGGCAAAGGTAATAGGTTGCTATAAGGGAAGCAGTAGCCCTGAGATAATGCCGGCAAGCACAGACGTAAGCAGCCCTGGGGGAAGTGGGGGCTTGTACGAGTGGCACTTTCATGAGCGTTTGTCACATATCATATTTGCGGACAGGAAAAGTGGGTCTCAACCCTGGGCTGCCTCACTTTGCATCACAGAGAAACCACCTCTCTCCTGGAGTGAGATGACCATACAGCCTCTGTAATCTGTCAGTCACGACTTCCCCCACTGCCCTGCCTTTGTCCCCGGGGCAAGAAGGGAATCCAGGCTCCATCTTCATCCACTAGGTAGCTCCCTCACAGTGCTCCCTAAAGAGACTTTGACCTTACCCGCCCTCTGTCTCCCACGCACCTGTCTTAGGAGGAAAGGAGGCTTCAGGACATAGCAGGACATATGCCCAAGACCTGGGTCATCATGCCTTTGCCCCATGACTGCTCAGGGCCTTTACCCAGTCATCTTTGTTAAGAGCCTGAGCCAAAGCCCATTGAAGTCAGTGGGAGTCTTGAGTCTTTGGGGACTAACGGGAACCCTGAATCCAAGCCCCTCTGAAATCCAAGATCATTCAGACGCAGGGCATAAGTTCATGCCTCAGGGCTGTTTCCACTCATTAACCAGGCAGTAGGAGTTTTGCTCCTCGTGGGACATCATAAGCAGCAGTGGAAAGCCGGAGAGACACAGACAGGCAGAGATAGGGGCCGGTGGGTGGCAGCTGTTCAGGATATGCTGCTGATTCTGCGTAGCCCATCTCCCGCCTTTTTGGAAATGGACAGTAAGCGGGGAGAGAGAGAGAGAGAAATAGCTACTGATAAAGCCTCGCACAGACAAGCAGCCGTGCTCCGAAAGGGCTGCGACCCGCAGCCCGTCTCTGGGGATCTGCACCAGCTGGGAGACAATGATAGGGTTCACTGCTCGCTCTGTCTGTTCACGCTCCCAGCTCTGGGGATGGGGTCGGATATAATCTCCCTTCCTTCCTCCCTCCCTCCCTCCCCTCCTCCCTTATGTCTCCATCTCTTCCTCTTTAGGTCTAAAGTTGTCTCTTTAACCCCTGTTAACTTGCCTCAGCAGATTTACTGACTCTCCTCCCCTCTGGTCTGTTCATTCCCCTAACCACCCCACTCCAAACAGACATCTGGCTTTGGTCCCCAGGGGGGCTGCACTCAGAGGGACCTAGCTTACCAGGCTGGCTGGCTGTGGCATTCTGGGAAATCCCATGGTGCTCTCTATCACATTAAAAGTGAATGTAAAAGAGTTCAAATAAGGTGACAGGTTTCAGAGTAACAGCCGTGTTAGTCTGTATCCGCAAAAAGAAGAACAGGAGTACTTGTGGCACCTTAGAGACTAACAAATTTGTTAGTCTCTAAGGTGCCACAAGTACTCCTGTTCTTCTTTTTGCAAATAAGGTGAGAACATGTTTAGGCAAAGGAAGGCTAGTGAAAGCAGGATGGGTTGGGGCAGGGGGTGAGGTGGAGCATGCCCTGAAGACAGGCTCCCTCAGTGTGTGAACTGGTGTCAGTTGGGGAGTTTGATTTTCTCAGGCTGGGGAGACAGGGTCTGTGCTGGGGTCAGAGGGGGAGAGGGCCCCTGGGGTTTGGGGCAATGAAGCATATGCCTGACAGGTCTAACAGAGAGAGGGCAGAGAATAATAAGGACTGTGCTGGAATCAGATGGGGCGAGGGCTCCCTGGGGCTGGGGATAATGGAGTCTGTGCTGGGGTCAGACGGGGACGGGGGCTCTCTGGGGCTGGGGTGATGAGGTCTGTGCTGGGGTCAGAAGGGGCAGAGCAGTCCCTCAGTCTGGGGTGTAATGGGGCTTGCTTTGGGGTGAATATTGAGGATTGGGGTTCGTTCACGTTCTGGGGTACATCTTTTATCCGGACCAGCTCTCCTGCGTGTAGCCTGGCGTCTGTGCTTGGCGGCCGGCTCCTAACATGGCAACTGACTCCTAACTCGCTCGGGGGCTCCCAGGCTCTCTGCAGCGAGCGTACAGAGTTCCCACGGCACCCGGCAGAGAGCCTGTGGCTTGGGGGTATGCGAAGGGCTGCAGGTCACACTTCACCTGCGAACAACTGTCACCACTTGCAATCTCGTTTTCTTTTCCTTTTCGTAACAAATGAGCAGGGTCCCCACATCTGGCTCGGCGGTTGAACAGGTTCGATTTAATCATAGTCAGATACAAGAGACAGAGCAGAGGGAAAGAGTGTGTGTGTGTGGGGGGGAGCACCGAACACCTGTTCACCTAGACACAATGGGCCAGGTTCAGGTTTGTGCTGCGCATGCGAGTGCTGCAGGAAAACCACAGCCAGCAGTGAGGGCACAGGGCGGAAGTTAGCTGACCAGACTCTGCCTGGAGTGGAAAGTCATACGGTAGGCACCTCTTGTAGAGGCCCACTGCAAATTACATCACAGGTGGAGGGGAGGCACAATGGCACGTTGCCAAGGGAGCCGGGGCATGATCGGCATGCTGATGCATGTCTGCAGCCATGCTGAGCCAGCACTGGCCTCCATGCACATTTCCCGACCTGAGGGCAAATGATTCCTGCTGGGAACGGCATGCAAAATGGGAGTATGGGCCAGGCAGGATCTGGGGATACATGAACGCTGTTTTGGTAGCATGACGGTGCAGACATTGTTAAAAGTGTGATAAACCCTCATGCTTCAAACCAACCGCTGACGGCCTGGACACAGGGACAATCTTTCCCAGGGGCAGGTGATTCTGTAATTGCCCATTATGGGTTTCTTTGCACCTTCTTCTGAAGCAGCTGGCACCGGCCATTGGTATAGATAGGATAACAGACCATGTGGACTTCTGGCCTTGCAAATCCTGTGCACAGCTGGCTCTAGGTGTTTTGAAATTTTTTGCCACCAGAGCCAGGTGGCACAGCGATTCGGTGCCCCCAGAACTTGACACCCAGGGCAGCTGCCCTGCTTGCCTGCCCTTAAGGGTGGCCCTGTTCCTGTGTTCCAATGGCTGAGCCATTGTGTCTGTTCGCTGTGTCCCCACTGTCTCTGCATCAGCCCTATATCAGATGTGCCAACCCCAGACCAGAAGGAAACGGCTGCAGGCACTGAGCTGATCAGAGAAGGGAGAAGGTGCTATCTCTCCTGGAAACATTTCACAAATACCGCTGAAAAGCCTATAAATATAAATTAGTCATAGTGGTGAATTCACTGATACTGAATATCATTCAAGTAAGCACAACAATCCGGGCTGGGGCTTGCTTGCAGTCACCTTATTTGAAAAGCATTAGTCACGAAAGCCTGCAGTGATGTTTCTTTCATTGGTGATAAGGAGGGAGAGGAAAACCTGTACCAGATTCCCATGCTCACATGGAATCCTTCCCACCTGGGTGGGTTTTCTATGCCCTCCTGGAACAGACTCAAGGGTATATCACCTGGAACCAGTTGCAATGTTATCATAACTCCATAGCCCTGTCTAGCAAGAACAACCCAGACCATATTTTGAGCCAGGATCCCGCCGTTGACGTCACTCTGTCAGTGTAAATGGGCTGGAACCTAGACATATCTCCCCCAATTCATAGATTCATAGATTATACGGTCAGGTCAGACTTTTGTGATCATCTAGTTTTAACCACCTGCATAAGACAGGCCATAGGACTTCCCTGCATTCATTCCTGTTTGAACTAGAGCATGTCTTTTAGAGAAACATAGTTTGCCAGAAGCTGGGAATGGGCAACAGGGGATGGATCACTTGATAATTACCTGTTCTGTTCATTCTCTCTGGGGCACCTGGCATTGGCTGCTGTTGGAGGACAGGATACTGGGCTAGATGGACCTTTGGTCTGACCCAGTATGGCTGTTCTTGTGTTCTTATGTTATATTTATCCAATCTTGATGTAAAACTTGAGAGTGAAGGAGAATCCACCACGACCCTTGGTAAGTTGTTCTGATGGTTAAATATCTTCTCTTAAAAATGTGCGCCTTATTTCTAGTCTGAATTTGTCTAGCTTCAACTTCAAGCCATTGGATCTTGTTATACCTTCGTCAGCTAGATTGAAGAACACTTTATTATCAGATTCCCACAGTGAAGGGAAATTTTGCAGCACAAGTCTAGCATAAAAGCTCTATGCCATGTCCTCTTGACAGTGCCAGGTGATAGAGGCATGTGGCCAGAGTGAACTACACTCTGACTATTCTGATCTGGTGGAGCGATCCATAGGGAGATACTGCAGTTAGGGTAAGTTAGAGAAGCCACTGGGGCTGCTCTAAATTATGCCAGCGGGTGGACAGGCCCAACATATGAGAGGCTCAACAGTGGCTTAAAACCATTCCTTCCTGAGATGTGTGGCTCAGGATGTGCATCTCAGAATCAGGGTTTGAGGGTGGGGAGATGAGCGCTGATAAAAACCATGTTACCCCACATGTTTGGGATCTACCTGCCAGGAGTCGAGCATGTGTAACTCAAAAGGTGACAAATTTTACCAGGCGATCGGTTACAGTGGAATCAAGTTTCTACTTTCTTGCTACTTTTGTGTGTGTGTGCATGCATGTTAACTGAGACAGCAGTTTTTCCTCCCTCCCACCCCCAACCTGATTATTGATGAAAGCAGATTTGACATGCGATAGGCCCCGAGATAAAAGCAACGTTATGAGAGAAAATAAGCAACGGCTCGGAAAAAAAAAAAAGCCAAAGATCTGAGCGAGACGGCGCAGGGGTGTCGGATGTCACCCAGCCCGGCCGCTCGCCAGCGCTCAGGTGCAGCTGGGAGGAGGTTGGCCTCATGAAAGGGTTAACGAGAGGAAGGCTGGGAGGCTTGGAGCCCTTTTCAGAAAGGTTTTGAAATCTGATTTTCTTTTTGCAACTGAGTGAGGTTTATCAACTTCCTATTTGAGAGCAGAAGTGGGAGCTGGTGCAGGTCTGCCGCCTAGGCCCTTTGCAAGCTCTGTCATTCTTTATTACTAACATAGCACTCACATGGGAGTCTCAAAAACATGCACTTAAATGGGAGCAAGAGCAGGCGGATGGGCGAGCACGTGTTCCAGCACTCATTGCTACACCCTTTATTGGATCCTTGAATTCTCTCCCCGATGCACCTGCACATGACTGGGCATAACCTAGCCTTTAGTTAGTAGCAGTATCGCCTATCTTCTAGCACTGTCTATACTTGGGATTTAGCCATCAGTAGCCAGCAACTGATGTAGGTATACTGGTTCAAACGCCCAGTGCAGTCAGACAATGCCGCTATTTGCACCAGTCGAGCTCAACGAGGCTTGAAACGGGAGTAAGCTCAGCTGGTGCAAATTGCATCTTTCCTTGGCTACTCGTAGGGTTTACACTAGTAGCAGGCTACTGGTGGCTGAATCAGGGCTAATCTCAGGAACCGACAACAGCTAAATTGGCTTTGTTGTGGGCGTGCAGGCCAGCATTATACATGCAAGTGGCGACATGCAATACGTCCACACCGTCTGGGCTCCATCGTGCAATTACTTTCGCAGCCACAGTTGCCATTGCCTTCAACTGGCGCTTTGCAGGCAGGGTCCCTTCTCATGGAAACATAAATGTGCACTTGCCCAGAGATTCAGTGACGTAAGCATGCTTTGGATTGCTCTCTCACAGAGACGCACTGCTGGGGTTTTGCTCTGGGAGAGTTTTTAATTAAAAAATGACTAATTAATCCTAAACT
This sequence comes from Trachemys scripta elegans, assembly GCF_013100865.1. Lineage (NCBI taxonomy): Eukaryota > Metazoa > Chordata > Testudines > Emydidae > Trachemys > Trachemys scripta. The sequence continues at coordinate 125,646,638 of NC_048301.1, forward strand.
CAAATATGTGGCCACACACATACACATACACACACACACACACACACACACACTTACTTTAGGGAAGGAAGGGACTCACACCCTTACTTTAGGGAAGGAAGGGACTGAGAATAGGCAAGTGCAGGTGGAGGGAAGGATTGTGGAAAGTACCTTCCAAACCAGCCCTGTTTAGATTTCACCGAGCCACTGAAAGGATAAGATGAAAGCACTCTCCTTTATTGGTCTGGTATATTTAATTTCATTAACAGCCAAGGCCCAGATCAACCACTTTCTTGGGAATAACCCCAGGAAAGCAGAAAACTCAGCTGGGGCCCCTTTGTGGACATTTCCCCAAATTATTCCACCAGTGGCTGGCGCTTCAGGGCTTTGCCAGAATCCTCCTCAGCATGTCAGCTCTTCCATGTGGCTTCGGAGGCAAGTATGCATGTCCCCTCCTGCACTCCCAGTCCTGTTGGGGTCTGCGGTGCTACTGAGGCACCTGACCCCCTAATTTCCATGTGGGAGGGGTGGATCCATGCAGAGGGGTACCTTGTAACCCCAATATTGGCCGGTCTGGCTCCCCAATAAATTAAACAATGCAAGCAGAACCCGGGAGGGGAATAGCACAATGGAGCCCTGATCCTGGTGGTCTCTAGACACTAGTGCCATATGTATCAATCACATTAGTACCAGAGACCTGCGTTTCATGGAACTTCCTTCTTCCCCCTCCCCTTTGCTGGTCATTTGCCAACATGTGTGTTCCAGCAACTCTGTGAGTAGAACTGGGTGAAATTTTTCACACTAGGCTTTTGTTTGGTGAACAATGGAGACTCCGCAGCACCAAAGCGGTTCGCAGGTGCGTGTCGAATTCACCAAATAGTTTCAGTCAGAAAAAAACCTAAAGCAAAAATTCTGAAAAAAAATCAAAACATTTTATTCTGGCATTTTTGAAAGGAACTGTTTTGATATTTTGGGTTGAAATTTCCTTTCCTTTTATTTTTATTTTTAATTAAAAACGTTCAAAACGCTCAACGTTGAAATGAAATGGGATTGCTTGTTTTTACCCAGAATGATTTTTTTTTAACTTTTCGATTTGCCAAAAATTTTGAAAAATGTTGGTTTTGGTTCAGCCTGAAATTAATTTTCCCTTTTCAAGTTTTTGAAATTGCCAGAAAACCAAAAAATGTGTTGTTTGCCCAGCGCCACTTGTGAGCCTGACCATTATCTTTGCAAAATCTGTTGCGGAAAGATACAGGCATTATGTATGACCAGTCACACTTACCTGATCCCTGCATGTCAGAAACTGAGGTCCCATAAGAAGGATTAGAAAGATCTTATACTGGAAGCTGATATATGAGTACATCTAGGCCTATATATTTATATGTTTTGCGCAACGTTCCATACTATTATGTTCCGGTCACTTACCTCTCCTCCATTGCATTTGGTGTTTGCCTTTGCCAAGATTGTTGAATCTTTTTAAAATTCTCTGTGATCTCAGCACAGACTGAATTGCTAAAAAGGATGCACCTCAGCCAGACCTAAATAAACCCCTTTGGTGGCTCAGGACAGCTAACACAAGCTCAGTTTTCAAGATGCTGCATTTGCTTAGCACCTCCAAAGCAGTGGTTTGCAAACCTAGTTTAAAGAAGCATCAGTGTGTGCAGCCAGATACATCTTCCTCCAGCACGTAGCTGCTTGTGCAAGGTCTTGGGTGAGTCAGATTTGCACATGCAAAAAGTGATGGGAGAAGGGGAGTAGAAAGCTATTTGTGTGTAGGGCACCACTGCAGTTGTCAGCTGTGCACCCAACCATCAATCTGTGCAGGTGAACTGAGTTAATCGTTATTGAGCATTTATTTTCCATTTCTTCATTTACGCCCTGCAGGAAGTAAACAAACAGTTATGGGTAGCTATAATATAGTCGCCGGCCCTGGGCTAACGGGTGGTAAAAATAGGTTTGCATATTCTGGGGCCAAGTGAATCGAATTCTTTTTAAAGTTATACACACCAGTTGACATTAGTGGTGTTGCCTGGGTAGAACTGACAGCAGATTTTGGCCTGGCATCTTCCTCTTCTGTGTCTTATTTGTATTGACTATCTCTGCTGCTATCAAACAGAGGCCTTCACAATGAGGAATGGCACACTGAAAAGCAGCTTAGCTCTTTGGGATGGCTGGGATTGACACACTGAAGCCTACATTTGCTGATTTTGGGTGCTCAGCTTGAGACACATTGGGCTGGATCTTCAGAAAGGCTGAGCATTCGCTCCTGTTGACGTCAACAAAGCCCCACAGATTTGCAGCAGATGAGGATCTGGCCCAGAAGCCGTAGGCTAAAAAGAAATGACAAAATTGTATCAAGCAAAACCCATCTGGGAATCTGATGGCCAGTGGGTGCAAAATACCCCAACAACAATGCATTATTATTTCTTCTTTTTTGTATTGCCGCTAGCTCCCAAAAGCCTCAGCCAGGATCAGGGCCCTGCTGTGTTAGGTACTATACAAGCACATAGGAAGAGATCTTCCTGCCCCAGAGGGCTTATAAACTAATTATGAATGAAGGTAATTAACAAAGAGTATGCCTGAAAATGAAAATACGCTGTCCGTTGACATATCAAATTAGTATAATGATCTGAGTAAACCGAATCATCTCTTGGTGGAATGACTTATTGGGGGTTTCCAACACACATGGTTGGTCTTTCTGGAGGTCTTTGACTTGATGAGTATGCGGTTATAGATGACATTTAGATGAGTGTTTGTGCCCTACCTTTCAGACTTACTATTGATGTGATGTAAGGCGATGTCCTGAAACACTTCTGTAGAGGACATTTTGTTACCCAAGGGTACTGAAGAAGGTGGGGATTGGTTGCTCTGGCAAGAATATGCAAGAATCTAATCTCTGCAGAAAAGGCTTTCTCCTGTCGAGATTAGAAACTCCACAGGATTTCACCAGCCAAGTTTACAGACTGTAGACATCAAACTTTGAGAGATATGTTGTTATTAATGAGTTAAATTGCAGTCACATCTAGAAGCCTCAACCATGATCTGGGTCTCATTGTGCAAAGTGCTGTACATACCCATAGTAAGAGAGAGTCCCCAGAAGAAATTCCGATCTAAACAAAGGGCAGAAGAAATATATCAGATAGGATGATGTCTATTTTACAGATGGGTAATTGAAGCACAGAGAGATTATTTGATTTACACAGGTAGTCTGAGACAAGAGTTGGGATTTGAACCCCAATTTCCTTAGTCCCAGTCTAGGCCACAGAACCATCCTTCCTTTCATATTATCTGCCTGTGGGTAACTGCCGGTGTCACTTAACTCAAAGGGTAGGGAGTCCATTGTGCATTTAGACCACGGTGTGGTGTAATGATGATGGGGCTTTGTGTAGCTAGACTGTTCTCCTTTTATGTAAGCTGATTTCCCCTATTGTTTCTGCATTATTTTGTGTAATGTCCTTTTTAAGCTTGTCACCACTATAACGAACAAAACCATATGAGTCATCTTCTCACTAAATAAAACAGCGTTTTGTAATGATCTGTCACCTTTGCACAGTGCAATTCATATCCCAAAGCGCTCGACCAGTTCAACACAGTGAAGCACAAACTGTGCACAGGGCTCACTTCGTCCGCTGTGAAAATTGTAACGGGGATAAAAAGTGGCAGCTGTGGAAGAGCTCACAGCAATACAATATAAGAGGCTTTTCCAATGGAAACGACAGGAGGAATGCAGGGAGGAAGAGTGGATCAATACAAGATTCATAGATCAATGCTAAATGCCTTTGACTCTTTCCACTAAAGATGTAAGCAACTTGTATTTATACTGCAGTTGGAAATTAATAACCCACCAAATATAAATAACACTTAACTCTTATAAAAGCCAGGTATTATTGTATTTCCATCCACAGAACTCAAAATACTTTTCAGATAGGGAAACTGAGGCAGAGATCCAGGAAGGCCCACATCCTCCAAGGTATTTAGGGGCCTAACTTGAACTGATTTCAATGGGAGTAAGTTGCCTAAATACCGTTGAGGATTTGGACCTAACTGACTTGCCCAAGGTAATGCAGCAGATCAGTGGTAAAGTAAGGAAGTGATCTGACTGCAGACTGCCTCTCCCTTACCACTAAATTCTAATGATGTCTGAACACAAAGGGATGTAGATGGTCTATTAATTCGTGATCATCACTCCCATTAGCATCATTCCCACTCATGCTGAGACAAGAAAGGTCACACAAAAGAAATTATAGGGACACCTCAGGCTTGTCTACCCTTCCAGCACTGCAGTGGTGCAGCTGCATCACTGTAGCACTTAGTAAAGACACTACCTATGCCAGTGGGAGAGCTTCTCCCATTGGTGTAGGTACTCCACGTTCCCAAGAGGTGGTAGCTATGTCAACGGGAGAAGCTCTCCTGTCAACGTAGTGCTGTCTACACCGGGGGTTAGATCAGTATACTACATTGCTCAGGGCTGTTGATTTCCCACTACATGAGCGACGTAGCTCTAGTGACATAAGTTCCTAGTGTAGACCACACCTCAGCTTTGTTCCACTTCTCAAGCTGTCTCTCATGTGTGAAGTTCATCCCAAACATTCCTTGACGTTGTCACCACATCATAATAATTGCGCTACCTGGTGGATGGAGATCTACATTTTCAGAGCCCTTTACAAACATTACAGATGTTAACTAATTCAACTACATGTGTGGGATTTGCAAGAGCACTCAGGCCTTGGCTACACTGGCCATTCACAGCACTGCACTTGCTGCGCTCAGGGGTGTGAAAAAACACCCCCCTTGAGCACAGCGAGTGCAGCGCTGTAAAGCGCCAGTGTAATCAGCGCCTGTAGCGCTGCACACTCGCTCACAGCGCTGCAAGCTATTCCCCTCGCAGAGGTGGAGTACTTGCAGCGCTGCGAGAGGTAGAGTACTTGCAGCGCTGCAGCGGCGCGACTACACTTGCGCCACAGCAGCGCTGTGAGTCCGCAAGTGTAGCCAAGGCCTCAGTGTTGGCGTGACTCTGAAGTCAATGGTCAGATTCCCAGTAGCTGCTGTAAGAGCACGGCTAGACCAAAAGTTGACCGCTATTGAACAATGCTTCTCCCCCATATCTCTGGTTTCAGAGTAGCAGCCGTGTTAGTATGTATCCGCAAAAAGAAGAACAGGAGTACTTGTGGCACCTTAGAGACTAACAAATTTATTAGAGCATAAGCTTTCGTGGACTACAGCCCACTTCTTCGGATGAGACTAACAAATTTATTAGAGCATAAGCTTTCGTGGACTACAGCCCACTTCTTCGGATGCATATGATATGCATCCGAAGAAGTGGGCTGTAGTCCACGAAAGCTTATGCTCTAATAAATTTGTTAGTCTC